>NC_134359.1:48340496-48422996 GCF_048569485.1 Anomaloglossus baeobatrachus
ATAAGAACTTACACTCTACAGGAGAGAAAGAGAGAGACAGTGGACCCCAGTGACCATAAGAACTTACACTCTACAGAAGAGAGACAGACTCCACTGATCCTAAGAGCTTACTCTCTACAGGAAAGAGAGATGATCCCGCTAATCATAAGAGCTTACACTCTACGAGAGAGAGAGAGAGGGAACACTGCTGACCATAAGAGCTTATACTCTATAGGAGAGAGACTCTTCCATACAAACTATGCTCCAATAGGAACTGCTTACGTGATGATCCTGACTTTGATGGCCCTCATGTACTGACCCCCACTGTACAAGGTCTGATAATCCGCTAGATGTCTTCCTGCATGTCATTATGGGGCAGCTCACATGGCTATACAAAACTACATTAGCTTGCTCTTTTTTCCATCAGCAGTGTTAAAATTGGTGATGGGCATGTTTTTAAAAAAAAACAAAAAAAAACCCGCAAATTGAAACTGAAAAAAAATTCGAATGAAACTGTGAATTTCAGAAAATTCTACTCAAACTGGATCCTCTGATAATCAGTCTGTTCAGTTTTAGTGCTAAAAATCTACATGAACATCTGTCCACCTACAGTTCTCTTCAATCTGTGTGCCACTTCTTGAGTGTAGAGACAACTGAGACCTCAAACACCAACTAATTAGAATGGACCACAATAGCATATCCAACCTTTAAAGTCAGGCTAGGTGCAGACGACCATTTTTTTTCTCGCCCGAGAAAATTGGATCAATTATGCTAATCACACTCTGATCAGAGTTTGATCAAGGTGTGATCACAGTGTGATCCAATTTTCATGGATGTGAAGAAGATACAGAATATAATTTCTCCATCTTTTAAATTGTGATAGCCTGCGAACATCTAACCATAATCAGATGTCATCCGAATGCAGTTCGATATTTTAGGTGGACCCATTGACTTGCATGGCTGAGCATGATTCGATAACTGGATGCAACTCAGACATTCCACAATTTGTTCTTCATACCTAGTCGGTCTTGGAAAAAAATGGAATTGTGCACAACCCCAAAGCATAACATTTGTCCAAGTGCAATCCAATGTTTTGTTGGGCCACACTCACACTCAAAAATACAGTCATGGACACGAGCCCTAACACTGTGACTGTTACAATGTGACTTCAGGATAGGGAGGGACAGGGGGCTCCTATACTGTCCCTCATGCTAGGGGACCAAAGGCTATCATTGATATCCAGATTACCACTGAAGGTGGAGATTTGGGAGTACTGTGCCTTCATGTTCTGCCAAGATATAATCTGACAAGAGTCCTGTGCCTTAGTGTGATGGAAACACAGATTAAGACAGACAGGGGAAACAAAAAGTCAGACACACTGCAAACTCACAGGAATAAACAGTAAGAAACTATGGAGAAAAGCAAGAGCAGAAAGGCAGCAACAAAATTGCAACAAGATTTTAGACTAAAAACACAACAATAATGCACTACAACCACCAGTAGGTCTGCATTACAACACCCCACCAGACCAGTATAGGTAAGCTATAGCTGGCATTAATGGAATTTTCCAGACAGCATATACAGTATAAGAGAGGAGTAAATGGGACTGGCTTCCTCACAGCATGTGATCAAAGAGACTAAAAAGCAGCCCAGCAAAGATTAACTCTTGCTAGCCTGCCACATCAATAATACACAACAACCACTAGTAAGTTTCGATTACAACCCAGACCAGTATAGGTAAGATATAGCTGGCATAAATGGACTTTCCAGCCAACATGTATAGGAGGGAAGCAAATAGAGCTCGCTCCCGCACAGCATGGGATAAAAGAGACTAACAAACAGGCCAGTAAAGATTAACTCTTGCTAGCCTGCCTAAGTCTGTGGGTCGACACCCGCATCTCCTTGCACCGATCACAGATATCAGAGAAGTTAGAAGGCAGAGTGCCAGAATCTGTAGTTTCCACAGATCCTGAAGCCACCATGACAGTTGGCGATACCTGCAAAAATCTCCTTGTGACAGTGATACCACCATATTATTTGTCTCCAAGCGATGGCATCACTGCGGGCATGATTTTTTGATCTGTGTTTGGAAGATGCCAGCAGTAAGATGCTTTCTTAATAGTAATTGTCCATAGTCTTATATAAGTGTCTATTACAGCTGTGTACAAGTAGGATGTGTAACATGGGCAATAATATCAGGGAACCTGTCACAGATTTGGGCCCTATAAGCTGCGGCCACCACCAGAGGACTCTTATATACAGCATTCTAACATGCTGTATATAAGAGCCCAGGCTGCTGTGTAGAACATCAAAAACACTTTATAATACTCACCTAGGAGGTCGCTCCAGTGCAGACTGGTCAAATGGGTGGCGCCATTCTCCGGTGCCAGTGCCTCCTCTTTCGGCCATCTTGGTCTTCCTTCTTCTGAAGCCGGCGTGCATGATGTGTCCTACGTCATGCACACAGGCCGGTATTGAGATCCTGCGCAGGCGCACTACAATACTTTGATGTGCCCTGAGCAGAGCAGATCAAAGTGCACCTGAGCAGGACCTCAGTGGCCGTGAGTGTCTATGACATAGGAAGCGTCATGCACACCGGCTTCAGAAGAAGGAAGACCAAGATGGCTGAAACAGGAGTTGCCGGTCCTGGAGAATGGTGCCACCCATTTGACCAGTCTGCACCGGAGCGACCTCCTAGGTGAGTATTATAAAGTGTTTTTTATGTTCTACACAGCGGCCTGGGCTCTTATGTACTGTATTCTAGAATGCTGTATATAAGAGCCCACTGGTGGTGGCCACAGCTTATAGGCCCCAAATCTGGTGACAAGTTCCCTTTAACCATACACTCACTTTAAGGTCTAGAGTTAAATTTTCACTTCAAGTTACTGTTTCTTTTTGCAGCTTAACTGAAGAGATAATTTGACTTTAGTTTATTTTCTTTTTTTTTGCTTCTGAAAAAAAAAAAGCACCCGTTCCATGTCTAAGCATAATTCATTGGAAAAGTGTGGCCATAAATTACTTCACGGCCATTTTATATAAGTAATGGAAAATAAAAGGGCTATTTGGGTAATATTCGAACATTTATCATATGTTTTAGCACCATTTATTGCTAAATGCTGAATGATGAGGAAATGGACCTATTATAATGGAATAACCGTTATAAAAAAAAAATCCTTAGAGACATCATGAAAGCTTCAGCTAAAATATACAATTTTACTTTCGTTTAATATACATTGCAACTGTCATTGTGAAAATACAACTTACGGACAAAATGCTCATGATTGCTACATAAATATGCTTATTACCGAAATTATTCCAAATGTGATTTCAGACGCTATTCATTGAAGTGGGAAATACTCAAATACGGCACTTTCCGTTCTTCTTAATTCTGTAGTAGTAAACTTTGTTCTGTACAGAACTTTGTTTTCAATCATTGTGCAACTTCATATATTGACAGAAGGCGAAGCGTCGTGTTCAAGTGAACGACAATCGCTTCCTCGCCCTATGGCCATCTTATAAACATTTAATGCCAATGTACTTATTATCTGCTCCCTCCAAGACATAGAAGCACATTGTATGGAGGGTGCAGGAATACAACATCGTATATACACCAAAATTCCACCAATAAAAACGAGTTTCCCTGGGGGTGTACGGATGGAACAGGAGCTCCTAGGCTGACCCTAAGACTGGAGCATCTGTGCTGTCCCTTATCTCGAGGGTAGACTTGATGGTAGGAAGGTTCGAGCCTCCAACATGGCCCTGTCTCCTGCCAAAGCCCTGATACTACTTCTCCCCACCCACGGGACAGGCCTGAAACCCAGTAACCAAAAACCCACAAATAATCACAGACAAGGGTAAATGAAAACTCGCACACACTGCACTCAAACACAAAGGAGGGACAATATGTCAACAGGGGAGTAACGCAAAAGTGGTAGGAAATAAATACACAACTGGAGGACTCACACACCACACTGAACCACAACTTTAAGAGCACCATACAATTGGACAACCACAGGAACCAGGAAGCAAAAAGCTATATCCGGTACTCAGCCCCAGAATCCAGAACCTTATGAAGGCTGGAGATGATGATCAGTAGCCTGAGCTTCCAGCAGCTGATCACAGGCCAGCAGAAATTAACTCCTGCTGTACTGAATAGCAGTGAAGCTAGAACCAGCCAACGCCCATGAAAGGCTGTCCAACTTAAGAATCCCAGGCACTTTGTCGGACTCTGCAGTGTGAACAGAGTCCAGCGCCGCCATGACACCCAGCGAGTATAACGCAGAACACCACACGACACAAGATCTCACATAGCTCGCTTCCATCAGTGGAAAAATAACAGTTAAGAGTCTTGGAAAAAAAAGCAGCACAAACCAATTTTTTAAATCAAATTTTGAAATGTTCTAATCTACTACCCCAATAAAAAAAACTATATAAGATTGTTATCACCGTAATTGTAATGACTTGTAGAATCCCATTGCCAGGTAATTTCTTCCCCATAATGAACGTTGTAAAACCAACAATGGCGGAATTGCACTTTTTTTACTTAGAATATTTTCCCATCATTCAGTACATCGTATAGTAAAATGTATGGTGTCATGCAAAACTACAGCTCATCCCCCCCCCCCAAAAAAAACAAGCCCTCATATAGCTGTGTAGATAGAAACATTAAGTTTTGGCTTTTGGAAGAACGAGGTTGCAAAAATTAAAATTCACTGGATCATAAAGGATATCAAGAGAACATTTGAAAATTAAAAAAAAAAAAAAATATATATATATATATATATATATATATATTCGGATACATTTATGTCCAGTTTTAAACTGCAAGTGCTACATATTGAGATACAGTATTTTTAATTATTCGGACCTTGTTTGATTCTATGATCACAGCTGAAATTTGATTTAATTTAATTGTAACTGTATTATGTGTGTAGCTTTTTGGTATGTGTAAATATTTATATATTTGCAAAATTTGCAAAGGTTTATCTAACTAAATATTTTTGGACTTTTGTTATAAGGAAGCCTCCAAAAAATGTCAGCATTTTAGTGCTATTTTTTGCTTGATGTCAGTAGGAAAATCTCAATATAATGCATATGTACTGTATACTTTTTGTTTTATATATATATGTATATATATATATATATATATATATATATATATATACAGTACAGACCAAAAGTTTGGACACACCTCCTTATTCAAAGAGTTTTCATGACTCTAAAAATTGTAGATTCACATTGAAGGCATCAAAACTATGAATTAAAACATGTGGAATGAAATACTTATCAAAAAAGTGTGAAACAACTGAAAATATGTCTTATATTCTAAGTTCTTCAAAGTAGCCACCTTTTGCTTTGATTACTGCTTTGCACACTCTTGGCATTCTCTTGATGAGCTTCAAGAGGTAGTCACCGTAAATGGTCTTCCAACAGTCTTGAAGGAGTTCCCAGAGATGCTTAGCACTTGTTGACCCATTTGCCTTCACTCTGTGGTCCAGCTCACCCCAAACCATCTCGATTGGGTTCAGGTCTGGTGACTGTGGAGACCAGGTCATTTGGCGTAGCCCCTCATCACTCTCCTTCTTAGTCAAATAGCCCTTACACAGCCTGGAGGTGTGTTTGGGGTCATTGTCCTGTTGAAAAATAAATGATGGTCCAACTAAACGCAAACAGGATGGAATAGCATGCTGCTGCAAGATGCTGTGGTAGCCATGCTGGTTCAGTATGCCTTCAATTTTGAATAAATCCCCAACAGTGTCACCAGCAAAGCACCCCCACGCCATCACACCTCCTCCTCCATGCTTCACGGTGGGAACCAGTCATGTAGAGTCCATCCGTTCACTTTTTCTACAAAGACACGGTGGTTGGATCCAAAGATCTCAAAATTGGACTCATCAGACCAAAGCACAGATTTCCACTGGTCTAATGTCCATTCCTTGTGTTCTTTAGCCCAAACAAGTCTCTTCTGCTTGTTGCCTGTCCTTAGCAGTTGTTTCCTAGCAGCTATTTTACCATGAAGGCCTGCTGCACAAAGTCTCCTCTTAATAGTTGTTCTAGAGATGAGAAGGTGTGTCCAAACTTTTGGTCTGTACTGTATATATATATATATATATATATATATACATACATATAAATAACAAAAAGCATGATGGATGTATAATGCATTACAGCATATGCAATTGTATCAGAAGACTGACCAGCAGCTTCATCAGGGGAACAGGCGCTAACCGCCAATATTGTGATAGCAGAAATGCAATGCCAACGTATCCCTATGTTACTGAGTGCATTGGATATGCTCTTGTAGTATATACAGTTAATGCCAGAAGTATTTAGACATTGGCTGAATCTTCATGATTTCCGCTCTGCATGCCACTATTTTTTATTTAAAATGAAACAGGTGAGAGATATTGAAGTGTAGTCTTTCAGGGCTAATTAAAGGAGTTTGACAACAATATTCTGTGAAATGTTTAGGAATTGCACCCATTTTTCTACAAATCCTCCTCATTTCAGGGGCTAAAATGTAATTGGACAAATTAAATTTACCATAAATAAAATGTTCATTTTCAATACTTTGCAGAAAATCCTTTCAGGCAATGAATAAAAAAAATCTGTAAGCCATGGACGTCACCAAATATTGGGTTTCCTCCTTTCTGATGCTTTGCTGGCCTTTACCGCAGCTGACTTCAGTTGTTGCTCGTTTATGGGTATTTCTACCTTAAGTTTTGTCTTAAGCATGTGAAATGCAGCTCAATTGGGTTGAGATCTGGTGATGACCATTGTAGAATATTCTACTTCTTTGCCTTGAAAAACTTGATTTGCTTTCACAGTATATTTTGGGTCATTGTCCATCTTTACTGTAAAGTGCTGTCCAATCAACCTTGCTGCATTTAGTTGAATCTGAGCAAAACTTATCTCCCTGTACACTTCAGAATTCATCTGGCTGTTACTGTCTTTAGACACATCATCAATAAAAATTAGTAACCCAGGGCCATTGGAAGCCATGAATGCCTGTCCATCACACTCCATCACACTGACTCCACCATGTGTTACAGAGGAGGAGCAGTGCTTTAAATCATGAGCCGTACAAAAAAAAGGGTACTCTAACCATAGAAACACACACTCGATATGTGTTTAGCTAAACTGCTTTGTCAGGCGCCCTTTTTTTTAAATTGCAATCTGCTCTATGTGTTGCATTTTTTAGGCTGCTTGTGGCATATTTTTAACTTATAGGCTATATAAACACTCAATGGGAATTCGAGAGAGGACTTTCTTGACCATAAGAGTTTACCATCTACAAAATAAAGCGCGTTACCAAGTGACTTTGGAGATAGAAAATGATACAAACTGAGCTTTGCTGGGAATCGCTGATTTGTGATGAACAAGTTACTGACCACCACTATGCAAACTATGACAACCCACAGAGCATTATGTATAGGCCCGTGATAGTGTGAAATGACAATTCACGCTCTGATAGTTCAGTAGTGTGGGAAATGGTGCTAGGCACATTTTTTGTTTTGATTTGTTTTTTAACCATGAATTGAATTTTAAAATGCTCGAATTCGTGTATAACAGCAAATTTTAAGAAAATTCAACTTGACCAAGACCCTCCACAAATGGATCTGCTCATCTCTACTAAATATGTAAAGCAAAACATTAGTAGACTTTAATTTTGAAAACCTCCATCCTTCAGTTATGAGTGCGGGGTTATGTTGATTGTTCCATTTTTTTATGGAAAAAATAAAAAAAATTGCTGAAAAAGAAGGGAGAAGAATGCAGATTCTGCTTTATAGTAATTTGGGTCAAATACCAGATAAGTGGCCATTCCAGACTGAGGGATGTGGTGCCTGTGTGTTTTGCTCTCACACATTTGTTTGTATGAATACATGTATTAACAGATGATAAGAAGAAAATTGATTTTTTATAATTGAGTTTTAGCTAGACTTGGACTAACACTGAATTAGACTATTTGGGAATTGCGCTAATTTGATTTAGGATATTATACATGTATTTAATTAAACAAAATATGTATTGGAACATGTAGAATTATTTTAACTAAATTGTACAAATTATTTGCTCATTTAAAAAAAATAATAATTTGTTCATTTTGTTTAAATGCATATCTCTTTCACCATACTCTCTCCACCGGCAGCTTTTCTCTTGGCAGATATTACTCCAGAAATCCTATGTTATGTGATATGCTACAAATATTTATTGTGGTTAAACGCCTAACATTTAGAAACCACTGACCATATAAATCACTATAATGGTATGGATTACATCTTGATACCACCCAAAAGGAGTCTTGGTGTTGTGACCATAATATATATATATATATATATATATATATATATATACAGTTAGGTCCAGAAATATTTGGACAGTGACACAATTTTCGCAAGTTGGGCTCTGCATGCCACCACATTGGATTTGAAATGAAACCTCTACAACAGAATTCAAGTGCAGATTGTAACGTTTAATTTGAAGGTTTGAACAAAAATATCTGATAGAAATTGTAGGAATTGTACACATTTCTTTACAAACACTCCACATTTTAGGAGGTCAAAAGTAATTGGACAAATAAACCAAACCCAAACAAAATATTTTTATTTTCAATATTTTGTTGCGAATCTTTTGGAGGCAATCACTGCCTTAAGTCTGGAACCCATGGACATCACCAAACGCTGGGTTTCCTCCTTCTTAATGCTTTGCCAGGCCTTTACAGCCACCTGCCTTCAGGTCTTGCTTGTTTGTGGGTCTTTCCGTCTTAAGTCTGGATTTGAGCAAGTGAAATGCATGCTCAATTGGGTTAAGATCTGGTGATTGACTTGGCCATTGCAGAATGTTCCACTTTTTTGCACTCATGAACTCCTGAGTAGCTTTGGCTGTATGCTTGGGGTCATTATCCATCTGTACTATGAAGCGCCGTCCGATCAACTTTGCGGCATTTGGCTGAATCTGGGCTGAAAGTATATCCCGGTACACTTCAGAATTCATCCGGCTACTCTTGTCTGATGTTATGTCATCAATAAACACAAGTGACCCTGTGCCATTGAAAGCCATGCATGCCCATGCCATCACGTTGCCTCCACCATGTTTTACAGAGGATGTGGTGTGCCTTGGATCATGTGCTGTTCCCTTTCTTCTCCAAACTTTTTTCTTCCCATCATTCTGGTACAGGTTGATCTTTGTCTCATCTGTCCATAGAATACTTTTCCAGAACTGAGCTGGCTTCATGAGGTGTTTTTCAGCAAATTTAACTCTGGCCTGTCTATTTTTAGAATTGATGAATGGTTTGCATCTAGATGTGAACCCTTTGTATTTACTTTCATGGAGACTTCTCTTTACTGTTGACTTAGAGACAGATACACCTACTTCACTGAGAGTGTTCTGGACTTCAGTTGATGTTGTGAACGGGTTCTTCTTCACCAAAGAAAGTATGCGGCGATCATCCACCACTGTTGTCTTCCGTGGACGTCCAGGCCTTTTTGAGTTCCCAAGCTCACCAGTCAATTCCTTTTTTCGCAGAATGTACCCGACTGTTGATTTTGCTACTCCAAGCATGTCTGCTATCTCTCTGATGGATTTTTTCTTTTTTTTCAGCCTCAGGATGTTCTGCTTCACCTCAATTGAGAGTTCCTTAGACCTCATGTTGTCTGGTCACAGCAACAGCTTCCAAATACAAAACCACACACCTGTAATCAACCCCAGACCTTTTAACTACTTCATTGATTACAGGTTAACAAGGGAGATGCCTTCAGAGTTAATTGCAGCCCTTAGAGTCCCTTGTCCAATTACTTTTGGTCCCTTGAAAAAGAGGAGGCTATGCATTACAGAGCTATGATTCCTAAACCCTTTCTCCGATTTGGATGTGAAAACTCTCATATTGCAGCTGGGAGTGTGCACTTTCAGCCCATATTATATATATAATTGTATTTCTGAACATGTTTTTGTAAACAGCTAAAATAACAAAACTTGTGTCACTGTCCAAATATTTCTGGACCTAACTGTATATATATATATAAGGAAAAAACTGTGGAAAAAGAAAGCGCAATAGGGTCTTACCCCAATATATATAGGGTGAGGCAAAGAGTAATACTACTCACCAAAGAGGGTTGTGTAAGTCACAACACCTATAACAGCATGTAACACCAAGTCCCGGCAGCGGTCCCCATAAGGCAGATAACAGAGAGTAGTAGAGATGGGTTTCACAGCCGCGCCAAAAGACTACTGGATCCTCCTTAAGATTAATGCTTCTTTATTTCATGCACAGGTCAAGTCTACGCGTTTCAGGAGACACAGCTCCCTTCTTCAGGACAAACCAGCAAAGAATCATCAAATCTCAAAGCATGTAAACGCTGATCAATCGATATCCATAATTGGATGCCTGCAGCAGAGATTGGGTATAGCTAAAGGTGTAGTTCAACAAATAAAATTGACAATATATTTAACTTCCAATAGTCATCCCAAAACAAATAATTAAGATGATATACTGTAAGTGTTAAGACAGAGCCCTACCAGTCACTCATGGGATGAGCAAACCAGGTGAGATGCAATATCTGTAATCAACCAGTGCCTAGTCAAACTAGAAGAAGCCCTAAATCTGACCCTGATTTGTCCTTGCCTGATGGCAGAGTTTGGCACCCTAAGATTACAAAATGGCTCCCCCACATAACATCGGCTGACCATGATTGACCTTAACTGTACCCTTAACTATAAAGAAAAATTCACACTAAACAACATTTAACATAAATGAAGTCCACACAGGCAGAGGGTAAGACACAGGGCTAGGAACATGTGAAAATGGAGGAAACTTAAAAACTTTACGGCATATATGGAAAACCCCAAATCCCAAATGTAAAAGAAAGGGAAAAATGCTTGGAAGGGAAACACAACAAAAACCATAGGGGAAAGAAATATTTTTTTCGGTAGGAAATCCGTAAGAGCTGGAATTCCAATTATCCGTTTATCCAGGAATATAGCCGGCACTGAATGAATGTGCATGGAGAGTATAAATAGCTCCTCCCTAGATGTGATAGGACAAATTAAAGAAAACAGTGAACACATCTGAGTAGAATGAAAATATAAAGGCAAGGCAAGAAAAGACAAGAAACCTAATATAAAACATGCTGTTTTCCAATGGGAAGAGAAACCAACCACACAACCAGAGGTCATTGGATCAAGTCCTGAAGTCGAGCCATGACAATAAGTACCTGATATATAGAGAAATTACTATTTTATTTTATACAAACTAATGTATAAAGCATAATACTGTATATCTCACAATTAGGCTAGGGTCACACAACCATTTTTTTAGTCTGAGTATGATTTGACAAAACATTGGATTGCACTCGGACCAATGTTCTTCTATGGGGCTGTGCACATGTTCGATTTTTTTTTTTTTCTTCTGACCGTGTCTGTTTGGAGGAACAAATCGCAGCAAGCCCTTAAATCAGATTGCACTGAGCCATGCAGGACAGCAGGTCTATGAAACAACAAAATGACAAAATGACTGACAAAATGGAAAAGAAGGAGAATTACTTTTTTCCTTCTTCTCCACATTTGAGAAAATCGGGTCACACTCTGATCAGAGTCAAAAAGTGAGCAACATAACCGGACCGATTTGTTGAGATAAGACAAAATACGGAAGTGTGACCCTAGCCTTTATTTTAAAAATAAAATAAATAGTTTTCGACTTAACTAAGGCTCTATTCACATTACCATCAAGGCTTCCATTGCATGTTTATACTTCTTTTATAGCTTGGGAAAGGTGGTTGTTATATCATTTGCCCTAGGTATTAGGTGTCACAGTGTAGGAAGCTTTTTCTTTGCCTTGTTCAGGTATTTAGAAGCAGAGTTAAAACTAATGTTTACCAACAAAGTAAAAATAATGCAAAACCTACAAAAAGACTCCCAACCTACCAAGGGCCATTAATAATACTAGTTCCCTTATGTTAGCCAATAGGAGTGGAAAGGGTTGATCGTCCTTGAATCAGGTGACTTAACGGTTGGCTGTATCGCACCTTTTCTCCTGCTATATATGTACTCCTGTCCAATACTATATGTAAATGTGATGATCCTGGTGAAGGATGTTACTTCGAAACGCGTAGAATAAAGTCACATACTGAAGATGCAGCATTCATCTTTATTGCAACGCAGCACGGCTATCAACTCTTTCCACTCCTACTGGCTTTCGCAAAGTATCCTTGATATTGGGGCCTCTCACGATTCCTTTGTGCGGACCATCTTACACACAGGTGATGCACTGTTGCACCTTAGTGAATTCAAGAGTTGGCAGTGACATGTTTCCATTGTGCAGAGCATCTTGCATTTGGAGATGCTCTGCTGTGTTTCTTTGAGCAGTACCTGACAGGTTGATTGACAGCACAGGATTCCATGTAGGTTCTGCGAGGTGCTGATTACACAGGTGTTCCATCTTCCTGGTAATCACTCTGTTTGATTACTGAGCATGCTCTCCCAGAACCTCACCAGTTGTACTCTCTGGTTCTGCCCTTGTGCTCTTGGCTTTTGTTCTGATCTAAGTTTCTTGACTCCAGGCTGTTGACTGACTCCTCTCTGCCCACTCCCTATTCTTGTCGTTACCTCTTGGCTTCTGACTTCAGACTGTTACCTGACAATATCTCTGTCTTCTCCCTGAATCTAATATGTACTCTCCTGGAATTCTGACCCTCGGCCTGTAACTTGACTGTGTTTCTGCTTACTCCCTGTGTCCTGTCATGTCCTCCTGTTTCCTGACACCGGCTTGTCTGACCACCCTTCTGTCTATACTGTCTGTAAGTAGTGAGTACCATCACAGGGCCGCAGCAGTTGTCTTTCCAAGATTTTTCCAAGTGGTTGTGTCTGACACAACCCCCCCATGTGAGCAAAACCTATATCGGAGTTTCACCATTTCTCATAGATAAGACCCTATGTTATGCTTTCTGTTTTCTCCTATCCAGTAGTAGTTAGAGAACCTCATCTGGCTCCATGACCCTACGTCTCTAGTTTTGACAATTTGAATTTAGGAAAGCTATGCACATATTTATGACTTGTGGTATTATGATGTATGTACATCAATGTAAATGTAACAAAATGTGTAAAATGGAAATAGATTTTCTATATTCATCAGAATAAGTATACTTAGCAGCTGACATACTGATGACTAAATTAATCAATGGAGATGTGCATACCTTTTGTTTTCATCTCATTAATTCTTTTCCCTCTAATTTTCTTAATTGATGTTTCTATTCTAGTCATGCCGGGCTTCTGAAATGAAACCAGACATGAAAACGGAGAAACATGCTTAATGTATTATTCACAATACAATGCCGGTAGATTACGCCGCACCTGATAATGAAGACAGGGTGCTTATACTTTGCTTTGATAACAATAGAAAGTGAATTGTTCTAAATCTGATTTACAGCTACGTGGCCACCGAATGACTACATGACCACCGAATGACTATTAACACAGCATTTATCTTTTTACTTATTTCCTTCCAAATTTGCTGTAAATATGTATTCTCTTATTTTATATTTTCTGGAATAAGCTAAAGACAACTGCCCGGCAAGGTTAAGTGCATTTCTACCAATGGCATTAATAATTACCTTTTAAAGAAAAAATAAAAAAAACTAAATAAAATAAAGAAAATCTGTTTTGGGCTTTGACAGCTAATTTACTAATGAATATGTGCACTTAATTTATAATAAAGTCATATTGGCCCGGAGATAATTCAGCAGTGATATTTATCTGGAATTATTTTTATTGTTGAAGACTTCTATTAAATAAATTGGAAAGGATTAATTTCGCGAGATGAGATTGTCACAGACTGCTGCATAAACTAGATTCATGTCAGCACTAAATTTAATTATTGATCGCAATACAATAGTGCTGAGAATATCAATCCCCAAGCAGCTTCCAGTAACTATCAGCAAATTCCAAATATAGAGCGCAAGCAAACGTGTGATTGCAAATGACTACATTTTTAATAAATATTTCATTAACAATCTCAAAATCCAATTTATCATTCCATACTGTCCACTTATGACTGGCCGTATAGACTTTATTTCATTATCATGTCACTGGCGGTGTATGATGTTTACAGATTTATCGTCAGACCAGTACATAAAAGATTACAGTTTTTAATGCATTTTAAATCCGTACATGGTTTATTGGAGCAAGAGTTGTGGTAATTCATGTTCATGACAATAATAATAATAATAATTACTATACAGATACTGTGGATTTAGGAGTTTACAACCAGGGGTCAATGCAGCTCAAGATAGATGTCGATTAAGCACTTTAAAGGGAACCAGTCACCAGATTTTGGCCTTCTAAACTAAAACTAGCACCTTAAGCAACGTCTGCTCTGCATTCTATAAAGGTGCCCGTTACCCCCTGACCACCCCTGTAGACCCCAAAACTACCTTTATAAAATCTCCCGCCCTGTATGTAAATTGTCCAGTCCGGTCCAATGGGCATCCTAATCTGCGCCTCCTGTCCCTCCTTTCAACCTCTTCCTGTGCTGATTGACATGGATAAAGCCTCGGATGCCATCCACGAAGGCGGGCAAAATCTCCATTTTAAGTGCTCGCACTTTACTCTACCCTGTTGTGGGCAGAGCTGAAAACATAGTTGCGCCTGGGCAAACTGGCGAGATTTCTGTGCAGGTGCTATATTTTGCCCAGTGATGTGGATGACATCACCCACATCATCCACATCACTGGGCAAAATCTCACGCCTGTGCAGAGAACTCACCAGTATCTGCAAGCGCACCTATGTTTTCAGCTCTGCCAGCAACAGGACAGAGCAAAGTGCACCTACTCGAGTTGGAAATATGGAGATTTTGCCATCTACTTGGCTCCTACACTACAATACTTTGATCTGTCCTGAGCAGGACCTCAATGCCGGCGCTTGTGTATGACGTAGATGCGTCATGCACGCCGGCTTCAGAATAAAGAAGACCAAGATGGCCGAAAGGGGAGGCGCCACCCATCCGACTGTTGTGCACTGGAGCGACCTTCTAGGTGAGTATTATAAAGTGTTTGTTATGTTATACTCCCGGCCTGGGCTCTTATATACAGCATGTTAGGATGCTGTATATAAGAGCCCAGTGGTGGTGGCCGCAGCTTATAGGACGAAAAAGTGGTGACAGGTTCCCTTTAAGCCCATCTTGTTGAGTGTCACACAATTTTAAAAGATGAGTGTACCTTTTTCTCTTTTATTCCATTTTTACTAGATAAGACCCTATTTTGCATCTTTGCTCCTTTGTGTTCTTTCATCTGAGGGTATATTAAAAGCCCCTTTTTGGCATCTACAGAGGTGGTTGGGGACATATTTGCAGCATTCTTGTATGCTGTTAAAGAGGCCTTTATGGTGGTGGATGTGTTTTTTACGGGTAAAACCTGTGATCAAAATAAATGTATTAGAGATAAAAGTATGAATATAACATTTACTGCCAATTATATTATTATATCATATATATTATAGCAATAGCAACAGTATCAAGAATATGTTTAACACAACATGAAAGAACAATAGAATAATGTAGATTTTATAGGACATATCTAATATATAAAGCTGAATGTATGTGTGTATGTATGTATGTGTGTGTGTGTGTGTGTGTGTGTGTGTGTGTGTGTATCTGTGTATGTATGTTCAGGATTGGCATCTGCACCGTCGCAGCTACAGCCACAAAATTTTGCACACTCACACATCTGGACCCTTAAAGCGTCATAGGCTATGTTGTGAGGCGAGATTTTAACCCCGCGCGTTCCAATTAACCAATCAATTTTGCCCCTATCTATATAATGGGGAGAAAGTGAAAACAAAAAGTGTATCTGCACCGTCGCATTTACAATCACGAAATTTTGCACAGACACCTCATGTGACCCAGGGAACATCATAGACTATGTTTTGATAGGAAAATTTAACCATGCGCTTTACAGATACTCTCCAAAAAACATGCCTTCATTAAAGTAAATGGAGCCTGGAACTACAGGTTATTAGTAGGAGCTGTGATTGGTTGCTATAGGAACAAAAGACATTCATAGTGTAAGAAGCTTATGTGTGAGGTAATTAGATGTCGGTGGGGAGACGGATATAGAGAGAGACAGAGAGATAGAGACAGACAGGGAAAGAGACAGACAGAGACAAACAGTGAAAGAGACAGACAGAGACAGAAGGTGAAAGAAACAGATGGGGAGAGAGACAAATGGGGAAAGCGACAGATGGAGAAAGAAACAGAGAGATAGAGACAGACAAAGAAAGAGACAGACAGAGACAGGCAGATGGGTAAAGAGACAGACGGTGAAAGAGACAGATGGGGAAAGAGACAGACGGGGAAAGAGACAGATGGGGAAAGAAATAGAGAGATAGAGACAGACCAAAGAGACAGACAGAGACAGGCAGATGGGGAAATAGACAGATGGGGAAAGAGACAGATGGGGAAAGAGACAGATGGGGAAAGAGACAGATGGGGAAAGAGACAGACGGAGAAAGAGACAGACCTGGAAAGAGGCAGACCTGGAAAGAGGCAGACCTGGAAAGAGACACCTGAAAAGAGACAGACGGGGAAAGAGACAGACAGAGACAGACGGGGAAAGAGAGACCTGGAAAGAGACAGACCTGGAAAGAGACAGACCTGGAAAGAGACAGACCTGGAAAGAGACAAGACGGAGCACATTACTTGGCCAATTTAATTAAATCTGTGTGGAATATCTGGGGTGTTGAAATATATGTTGTGAAATGCTTCTATTAGCTTAGTTTTTGCCTTTTAATAATTACATTTCTATTTGTTTTGGGGGTTTTGTGTGCAGAATAACATTTTGTTAATAAACTCTAACTTGTTAACAGCAGTTATTTTATTTTGTGTTACATGTTAGACCATTTTCTTTAAGAAATGCGTAATTGCATTCTTTGGAGTATCTAACGTAGCTCCTAGTAAACAATTTTACCTTTTTAAGATATATTCAACAGAAAGTGACCAAATATTGTTTTCTGAAAACACATTGAAAACACGCAGACATTTAGACTTTAACTGTATTTTTAACTTAATGTTTCCATGGTAACCAAATGTCTTGGGAATTTATTTATATTTATCATAATTCTTTTTAAAAAAAATAATCTGTCTCCTGCATCACCGCCGAGACACCAAACTGGCTAAAATGGAAAGGATCCTTGATTTCATCTCATTCCAAGGAGCAATAATTGATTCCATGGCAAAGCTTTTTATAAATGGTATTAATAAAATGAAAGAGTCCAAAACATTGAAAAAATATATTTTTGTTAAACCACTAAATATATACACAAGAATACTGTTATATTGTTGTCAGAAATACTCATCAAATTAAGTATTCAACTTTAAAGTGGATCTGTTACAAGATTTCCCAATATAAACTGAACCATCACATTATGGGTGTCAGGTCCGAGCATTCCTACATGAATAGTGTCCTGGAGAGTGGATTGGTAATTATGAATGGCCACCAAGGTCTCCCGATCTGACCCCCTTAGACTTTTATCTTTGGGGTCATCTGAAGGCAATTCTCTATGCTGTGAAGATACAAGATATGCAGCATCTGAAACAACGGATACTGGAAGCCTGTGCTAGCATTCCTTCTGTGGTGTTGCGATCAGTGTGTCAAGAGTGGGAGAAGAGGGTTGCATTGACATTCCAATACAACGGGCAGCACTTTGAACACATTTTATAAGTAGGTCATAAAATTGTAAATAACTAATGAATGAATAAAGTAACATTAAAACCAAGCACACCATTGTTTTTCTTGTGAAATTCGCAATAACTTTGATGTGTTACATGCCAAAATAGAACCACAACTGTGATAAACTCACGAGGTAAGATTCAAAAGAAACCACCTAAACAAACCTCTATAAAAAATATCCTTTAATATTATTCAGTAAAAACAATGTACGACACCAATGTCAAATAACATATAAAACACATAACAGTGTATTAGTGAGAGGTCTAATGAAGAGCAGGAAAGGCGTGCAGGAATAGGATGATAGTTAGATAAACTCTAGATGATCTTAGAGGAGCTAGATGATCCTCAATTTCTCCTGCCTGACTGTGGAGGGTATTATAATGTTTTGAACGCCCCCCACTCCGGCTGGCTGTCCCTTGCTATCCCTGTGCTTCACTGGCCTGAAACCCACCACCAAACCAGGTGCATTGTGTAAGATGAGGACAACGTAAAAAAATACAAAGAATTATGTTGGTTCCTGAACAAGACTGGATTCTATATTTCAGTCTAGATACTGTATAAACAGCAGTTAGGAAAGAGCTACTGGGTCCACCAAGGCCGGTACCCACAGCTTCTCCCGACGCGTTTCCCCCCTCCTAACTGAATGGTCGGGGGTTCATCAGGGGTAAATATCCAACAACACTTGGAAAAACATCCAAGATTGATACACTGGTTGCAGCAAAAAGTGCTTGCTTGATCTGTCTGAGTACAGTCTCCAAAAAGGAATAGTAGTGTCCTCCTTATGTGGTCCACTTTTCTTGTCTCAGCAGAGAAAAGATATCACTATTCAGGGTAGAAGACACCTATAGTCTGATGCAAGGCTTATGGATGGTGCACTGTGTGCCGTTTAGGGCAGAGGATCTCAGTCAGCCCTCTATGTTATATATTCACCTGTCCAATTTACCTATATACTAATGTTTCCATAAAGAGAATCCCCAGATTCCATTTCAAATCCCAGAGAGTAAACCCTCTACAGTAATGTTTCCTTGCTGGAAGCCCTGGATCTCCACTTCAAATCCCTTTAAATGTAAGTACATCCAGGGATACACTCGATCTGCAAGGACAAATGTCCCGAGCGCCGAAGCACATCTAGTTACGCAGAGAGTGTGGATGATGCCATCTGGGCCGGAGATGAAGTAGCCTGTGGTGTCCCCGCTTGCTGTGAGTGTGTGTGTTACATGCCCTCTTCTCATTGGAAAAAATAAAGTTGGATCCAAAATAGTTGACTTCAAAATGGCCGCCATGATCTCCACCCATCTTGAAAAGTTTCCCCCCTTACATATACTAATTAGCCACAAACAGGAAGTTGATATCACCAACCATTCCCATTTTATTTAGGTGTATCCATATAAATGGCCCACCCTGTAGTTTTTATCCACTACCATGGTGGTTTGCTTTTAACATGATACAGTATAATAAAGCCTGAATAATTTTATGTAATGAGGTGACAGTCCAATTTTTTGTCTAATAGGCAGATCGTTGGCAGCTGCCTACCTGTTCTGGCCATGTGCCACTCTCTTCCAGCACAGAGCAGTCACAGACTGCTCCTCCCGGCGATTCCGCGGCTTCCACTGCCGTCACATCAACAAAGCGGCGGCTTCTCTTCCGCTCTCTATTAATGAGTCATGACTGCTGATGTCATGCTAATTGATAGCCGGCTCCCTGCTGCCTAACTGTGCAAAGCCAGTTGTCAATCAGCATGACTCCGGCAGTCATAGCCCATTGACAGAATAGCTGGGAAGAATAATGGCTGCTTTGTTGATATGGAGCAGCTAAATTGCCATCAGGAGCAGTCAACAATCACTCTCTGCTGGCGGCTTGTATAATAGGCAGGTAGGTAATAACTTGCTTGTTGGGTTTTTTGACGCTTAATGATCAAAAAATAAAGTTCCAGACCACCCCTTAAGTGTCATGCAGTGACTATTGGGGTTACGCCAAGTACATTAGATCCCCTGGCGTGCGCCGCAGCACACAAGGTACACGTTGTAATGGTGGGCCTTTGCGCTAGGGAAAGGGGAGCAGGGTCACCTCCTAAACTCACCTGAGACTGAACACTGCACTCCCTAACATCCCTATACAGGTTAATTCACCCCGTCGCCGATCACGTGCCTATCCCTGTCTTTCCATGGACTCAGCCCTGTATAATTTGTAGGGCACTGGAAACGTTACTCCTGCTCCAGGTTAAAAACACAAAGAGGATAAGACAGACATGGGTAAAATTAACAGCAATTCATAAAAAGCACTCCAAAGTACAAATGGTTATAATAAGGAATGGACCAGAGGGGAAAAACCAAAGAGGACAAAGGAAGGGGAAAAACTCAACACAACTTTCACACAGCATATGTTCTCTGAATGGCTTTTCTTCCTGGTCCTCAGCTCACAGGTTCCCTCTGGAGGCAAGTATAGCAGGAACTATCACCAGCAGTTTACCTGGAATAGGAGAGAGATCTTTATAGCAGAGATGATTAGCAATAGAGAACAGCTGACTATTGCTTACTCTCAGTTCTAGGAGACCAGAGGATCTACTTAACCCTAGCAGCGCTGGATAAAGGAGAATCTGCACAGCCAGCAGTATTAACCTGAGTAAGTGTGGGTGAAGTCCTGCTCTGTAATCTCCTGACACCAGAAATATGAGGGACCATTCTCCGTCATGGTACCCTCGTGACATTAACATACTGTATATGGTAACAGTAAAGAGTTGCAAAACTTTATACACCCTTTAAATCTAAAAAAAACAAGTTTTGCATAGTATCAGGTACATTTCCCGAAGAGTCAATGGGGAAGAACATTTTTAAAATTACGCTTAGAAAAAAAATTGCTGTCTAATAAATTCGAACTTGTGAATTGAAGCTTTGCCATACTCTTGACTCAACAAACAGAAGATGCTTAATCTAAATGTAAACATATTTACAACTGAAATGTACAGTAGGACTTTCTTCTGCCAAGACCTATTAAATCCACAAAACAGAGACTCAATTACTGACAAAACAAGCCTCAGTATTTACACTGGAGCCGTAATTTTCTATCGGGAATTAGCCGACCAGCTGTTATAGATAAAGTTCCACTTAACAGCACATTTAAGAAGCTAAAACAATCAGAAGTAAAAAGAAATAATTATGCGGTTAACATTTTCAAAGCCCAACTGTAAAATTGGTTGTGCAGATGTGACAGGCGTTATTGTATCTTTCAAGGCAAATTGCTTCAATTTATCGCTTGCCACATCTGTAATGTATAAATGGATATAGACATATGCACATTCCTTCAAGGGTAAATGTGCCCATGAAAATAATTTCAGCGTAGATTGTTTCTGATGTGCCTAGTTGTAGTCATGCTTAGTGAAATTGCAAATATGTGCCTGCCGGGAGCATTCATTTAGCTTTACTATTTCAAATTTCAGTTTCGTCTTTAACCTATTCATTGTAGTGATGTTTACCTGGAACATGTGATATTACCATAAGGCTAATTAACTGATAGGTTAAAACTACCGGATAACTAAATTATTGTATACGATGGTGATGATGAGCAAATGTGTTGAAATTTACTTGAGTAGCTCTTCTCGAATTCCACCACGAAACTCAATTCACATTGAATTAATTAAGGTTTTGGGGCATAATGGAGCATGGGGGACGTCAGATACTGGAATGCAAATTTGGCCAAAATCAAAAGCACATTTTTGGCTGAAAATTGAACTTCCCATTACCAGGGATTAGCCCCTTATCGGCATCTCAGTCTTTAAAAATCTCAGCACAAAGTCTATGGTATATCACAAAAGTGAGTATACCCCTAAAAGTTTTGTACATTATTTTTGAACTTCAGCTCTGCAAGTTGTCCTCCACAAATCAGAACATTATCATCATCAGATACATCCTGTCTCAATAGATAAATATATAAATAGTAATAGTACATGTGAATAACATAGGGTAATTAGTTGACACTAGGGTAGAATAGTGAAATATTTGGATTCGGATTACGCTATCTAAATACCCAGTACTATTCCAGTAACATCATGAATATCGAATGTAATGCAAGTCAATGGGAAACCCGAGCATTTTTCTTCACGTTTTCCCAGAAAAATGCTCAGGTTCCCCATTGACGAAAAGTGGAATAGTACTCAGTATTTGGATAGCATAATCCAAACCCGAATATTAGACCATCTTTAGTTGACACTATTTTTGTCAAAGGAACATAAAGGCATCCCGCCATGACAAGGTGTACCCAATCGGGATGACACTATTTTTATCAAAGGAACATAAAAGCCACCCCACCATGACAAGGTGTGCCCAATCGGGACAACACTATTTTTATCAAAGGAATGTAAAAACCATCCCACCATGACAATGTGTACCCCATCAGGATGACACTATTTTTATCAAAGGAATGTAAAAGCCATCCCACCATGACAAGGTGTACCCGATCGAAATGAAACTATTTTTATCAATGGACCATAAAAGCATCCCACCACAACAAGGTGTACCCAATTGGGATGACACTATTTTTATCAAAAGAACGTAAAAGCTATCCCACGACAACAAGGTGTACCCAATCAGGATGACACTATTTTCATAAAAGGAATGTAAAAGCTATCCCATCAGGCCAAGGTGTACCCAATTAGGATGACACTATTTTTATCAAAGGAACATAAACGCTATTCCACCACGAAAATATGTACCCAATCGGGATGACACTATTTTTTATCAAGGGAATGAAAAGTCACCCCACCATGACAAAGTGTACCCAATCTAGATGAAACTATTTTTATCCAAGTAATGTAAAAGCCATCCCACCACAACAAGGTGAACCCAATCTGGATGGACCCTAACTCTTGTAATTCCCTTCTCTACATGCCAGCAGGTCTCAAAATAGATGGGGACAGAGCAGGATCCAGACCTGAGTGTTTAAACACCTTGAAAAATAGCAAAAAGTTGTTTTATGGATAAAAGATATCTGCAGGATCAGTCTATACAGGGTTTGCCTTTGGTCTGCTGCCATAGAGACACATATGTGTGCATTAGAGCTGTATCCAAAAAATGGTAGGAGATTTTTTTGACCAAACTATTTGTAAAGCTGCTTAATTTTTTTGCATCGGAATAATTAAAATGGTTGTAAAGGTTTACACACCTCCTAATGGCTACACACATGTATTGCTCTGATGCCAACCCCATTGTTTCAATAAAGTAATAATAAAGTGACATACAGTGACTCACCTCCTGCTCTGTGGCCTCCCTTCTAACAGTCTTGCAGACCTACAATCTATTCTAAACGATGCTGCCCGGCTAATCCACCTGTCCCCCTGCTACTCCTCGACCTCTCCTCTCTGCCAATCCCTTCACTGGCTTCCCATTGCCCAACGACTCCAGTTTAAAACACTAACCATGACATACAAAGCCATCCACAACCTGTCTCCTTCCTATATCTGTGACCTAGTCTCCCGATACTTACCTGCACGTAACCTTTGATCCTCACAAGATCTCCTCCTCTGCTCCCCTCTCATCTCCTCTTCCCACCATCGCATCCAAAATTTCTCCCGTGCCTCCCCCATACTCTGGAATGCTCTGCCACAACATATCAGACTCTCGCCTACCTTGACGAGCTTCAAAAGGAACCTGAAGACCCACCTCTTCCGAGAAGCCTACAACCTGTCGTATACCTCAGTCTGATATAACGCCAAACAACCAGCTCTACCCTCACCTACTGTATCTTCACCTATTCCTTGTAGACTGTGAGTCCTCAAGGGCAGGGACGTCTATCCTCCTGTACCAGTCTGTGCCTTGTATTGTTTATGATTATTGTACTTGTCCCTATTATGTAGGGACAAGTACTTGCACTTGTACTTATCCCTTTCACTTGTACTTGTCCCTTTCACATGTAAAACGCCATGGAATAAATGGTGCAATAATAATAATAATAATAATAATAATAATAAAAATAAATAAAAAAATATAAAAATCCAAAAAATTAATAAGGTGTTCAAAAATCAATTTAAGTCTATATCCTGCTGACAATCCATGTGTTATTTTACTGCTTAGAAATGCTCCTTATTAAAACATAATAGTAAAACCAATCTTTCCTAGGTGCAAACTTCCAACTCCAAGACCATCTTCCACCTCCACACTCATAACTTCAAAACGCGTGGTCTTACTGTTTTTGTTAACAAGGTGCACTGAGAGTCTGCCCACACACTGAGTTTTGGTTTACATTTTACAATTTAAGATGACACAAGGCTCAGGATGATGAGAAAACTGTGGGGAGGCTTCCAGAAGATTGATTCTTCCATCAGCTCAGTCTTTTTTCGTTAGTCTTTTATTGACTACAAACGGTACAACACCAATGCAGACAAGAGAAGGGCCGACTGTCCTGTTTAATCCTGAGGGCATCTGCAAAAGGTGATCACTTTTTTTTTTTTAAGGAAAAAAAAAAAAGAATCCTATGAGGAAATCAGCCCACGGTATGAGCTGTTAAGCTGATTTAAACACACAAGGGATGCCTGGGGTTGAGCTGAAGAATTCCGAGGTGGTAGATGAGAATGAAACCATTCCACAGAGTAATATTATGGAGCCTTAGTAGCAGGTGGCATAATGGATCAGCCAGAAACCTGTCATTTGGACGATAGGGCAATATATCTGAGAGGCATAAAATCATTCATGTTTTCCTTTTCATACCATGAAAAAGGGAAGAAAAACAGCAATTGTTAACTTTGATAATCGCCCGCTAGAAATGTAGACTTCTTGCAGGAATATTTCACATTTTCAACTTGATGGACAGGAAATTGTCTCTAGTGTCCCCATTAGATACAGAACGGTGGTGTTGTTAATTCTTTCCATGCCACATCGAAAATGTCTCCCATTATACATTACGCATTAGGTATTTACACCGCAGAGGGGTTAAGAGGTTGGCCTGGTTCATTCTGTACATAAAATATGTTTAGTTTTGATTTATTCCTAGAGTGAGGCTCTCGTTTCTTAAGAAAAACCAACCGCCTGGTATATGATTATGATATATTCATAGGAGGACAAGAAAATACATAGATGCTTATACACAGTATACATTCATTTAGGTCAATGCATATGAGTTTCATATATTCAAGTGCAAGATAAATATATGGAATATATTAAATCACGGTGTATGAATAGATAGGTAGTAAATGTATCCAATAAGCATTACAATGACTTGACATGCACAGACGTCGACAAATGTAACAAAGCTTAATATGTAATTTAAAGGGAATGTTTCGCACTGTACATGCAATCTGATTGGTGGGCAGCCGGTTATGGAACAGAAAGTGCGGAGTAGATTAATATAATAGCTTTTCGGAAAATAATCTGTATAATTTGTAATTTATTCATTTTAATCCTAACCTTTTGTATGCTTACAGGGAATTGGTCAGAAACATCTTCAACGCCAAATCATTTATATGTTTGTGTAGCTTTTTTTTTTATAAATAAGCAAGTTTACCCCTTTGTTATGGTCAAACAGTGCAAAATTGTGTTCTGGAGTTCTCTACATTTGTCTGGAAGTGCAAGTCATCAGCCTTAAGGCTGCTTTACACGCAGCGACATCGCTAGCGATGTCGCTCATGAAAGCACCCGCCCCCGTCGTTTGTGCGTCCCGGGCAAATCGTTGCCCGTGGTGGACAAAATCGCTAGTACCCATCACACATAATTACCTTCCTAGCGACGTAGCTGTGGGCGGCGAACAACCTCTTGTTTAAGCGGGAGGTTCGTTCGCCATCACAGTGACGTCACACAGCGGCCCGCCAATAGAAGCGGAGGGGCGGAGACCATCCGCATTAACGTCACACCCACCTTGTTGCCGGCAGGACTCAGGTGCATTGTTGTTCGACGTTCCCGGGGTGTCACACGTAGCGATGTGTGCTGCCTCAGGAACGACGAACAACCTGCGTCCAGCTACAGCAACGATATTTGGGAAATGAATGACGTGTCAACGATCAATGATTAGGTGAGTAATTTTGGTCGTTAACACTCGCTCATAGGTGTCACACGGAATGACGTTGCTAACGACGCCGGATGTGCATCACGAATTCCGTGACCCCGTCGACATATCATTAGTGATATCGTTGCATGTAAAGTCCCCTTTAGGGTTCAGTCACATCTGCTTATAATATGTGTGAGTGCAATACAAGAACTCCAGTTTTTTTAAGTTATTTATTTAGATAATTAAAAAAAAAAAAGCTACATGTGGTTCCTCTTATTTTGATACACAGCCAAGATAAGAGCATGGCTAGGGGCTGCAGCCTGTAGCCATATGCTTTATCTGTGTTGGGTATCATAACATGGGGGGACCCTATACCAATTTCTTTATTTAGTTTTAGTAACCAGCAGACAGGGTCTGTGATTGCAAGCAGTCAGATGCTATCACACAGGCTGAGAGCGCGTCTGACTGCAATCAATCACAGACGCCAGGATTGCCAGTGGGCGGGGGAAGTAGTGCATGTGGATGAGTAATAAAGAGCAGCCTCGGAAGAAGAGTGAGTGGCCTGGAAGCAATTACAGCCGTGCCAGAGACTCGGTAAGTATAGCGGGTTTACTTTATTGTTATTTTTCCTTTATTTTTTTTTTATTTCCTGAGTTGCTGGACACTGATCATTAGTTGGAATTCCCTGAGAACTCTGGGCCAGGGTATGGCACTCAAATACTGTTGAAACCGCGTGGATCCAGACTTTTAAAGTCTGGGTCCACCTATCACTGGTTATAAATAGAGATGAGCAAACCTGAGGTTCGGTGTTCGTATCCAACATAACCTTTTAAAAAAACATAGTTCGGGATCAGAGTTCGGATGCACTATGTATACTGACCACTCGTGCTAGCATCGCTGTGCTCTAGTACACTCGGTGCTCAGCCCAGTGCGAGCCGCTTGCAGTGTTTGAATGGTTCACACTGGAAGTTATCAGATGTAGTGTGCACCAAAAAAATAGAAAAACACTACCCACCCTCCCCCAGAAGTATTCTGTTTATGGCTGGCTGCATGTGGGCCGAGACCGGAACTCCCAATAAGTGACTCCCATCGAGGTTCACGTCAAGTCTGGGTTCCAAAATTAACTTTATCTCAAATTTGGCTGAAGGCGCTGAACCGAACTTCCACAGGTGCACTCATCTCTAGTTTTAATTATTATGTAGTATTATGTATTTACATATGCAAATATCCTCTTCAGAGAGGAAGAACTATCACTACCTATTGGAAGTAACAATCCTAAAACTCAGCCTTAAAATTACATTATCACATGACGTAAAGTGGTTGTGCACTACTCGGACAATCTCTTTTCAATCCCATTTGCCCCATTAAAATAACAAACTCACCAGCATTCTAGTGGTGTTGGCACTCCACTCGCTCTCCTGGGGCTCACTTGATGTTGTGGTGTCATACAAGCCCTGAGCTCAATCACCATATCAAACATCAATAGTAGATGAGCAGTTCAGCTCTGATGTTCTCTTGATGTTCAATTTATATGAAACTGAGAGAGAAGCCAGTGCTGATTGGGCTCAAGTGTAATGTCAAAACATTTTGAATGAGGTGTTCTCCAAGTAGCGGGCAACCCCTTTAAGATAATATACCCTTAAGAGCAATATTTCTTTATTTACTAACATTCCATTTAATCTTCATACTTCAGCAGTGTAAGTTCTAGAACAATTACTATGCATACATTGCTAAATGAAGAAATTCCTGGAGATGTTCTAAAAAGACCAAAAAAAAACTGGGAAGCTTACAGCAAATAACACTCAACAAGGTTTTCATATAAATAACAGTATCAAATTACAAAAATAACACAAATCTACTGACAACAACATAAGCACAAGTTTATGTAGTGTAATGCGGGCGTCACACGAGACGAGCTATCGTGCGATGTATCGTCGGGGTCACGGTTTTCGTGACGCACATCCGGCATCGCTTGCGACATCGTTTCGTGTGACACCTCCGAGCGACGCAGAATCGCTCACAAATCATGAGTCATGTACTCGTCGCTTATTTTTAAAAAATTGTTTATTTTTAATGGCGCCAGTTGTTCATCGTACCCAGGGCAGCACACATCGCTCCGTGTGACACCCCGGGAACGATGAAAACAGCTTACCTGCGTCCCACGGTTAACGCCGGCAATGCGGAAGGAAGAAGGTGGGCGGGATGTTTACGTTTCTATTGGCCGGCCGCTGTGTGACGTCGCTGTGATGCCGAACGTCCCTCCACCCCCTTCAGGAAGTGGCTATTCGCCGCCCACGCGACTTCGCTCAGCAGGTAAGTACGTGTGACGGCGGTTTAACGACAACTAATTGCCCGTGACACACAAACGACGGGGGTGGGTACGATCGCTCGTGCAATCGCACGATAGATTGTACCGTGTGATGCCCGCATAAGAATCAGTCAACCATTGGTTGGTTTAATGTGGCCACAAATTACTGAAAATCTATCTTGGAAACTAGATAGATAGATAGATAGATAGATAGATAGATAGACAGACAGACAGACAGACAGACAGATAGATAGATAGATAGATAGATAGATAGATAGATAGGTACATGGATAGATAGATAGATAGATAGATAGATAGATAGATAGATAGATAGATAGACAGATAGCCTGTTCATGTGGATTTTCAAAGGAAATCTGATACAAAGATACATTATTCTCCACAAATGTAATATCCTTTTTATCCTGTGGGGTCTCTCCCCTCACCATCATCATTATTATTATTATTATTATTATTATTATTTATTATTATAGCACCATTTATTCCATGGCGCTTTACATGTGAAAGGGGTATACATAATAGGGATAAGTACAATAATCATAAACAATACAAAACACAGACTGGTACAGGAGGAGAGAGGTCCGTCCGGTCCTTGTCACATCTTCTTACTATCGCCTTAAGTGCTGTAGCGTCATGACATCACAACATGTGCCGTGACTGCATATGCAGGGATTTCAGTGCTCATGACGACAGTACGTATACGCGACGAGGACAGGAGAGATGATGGTGAGGAGTAGAGGGGCCAGAGAGGTGAGCGGTAAGTTGACTATAAGTATTTTCTTTTTTACCATTTGATGGCCCTTTTTGGTTCAGAAAAATGCTGACCAGTAGCTGCAATTTTTCTGAATCCACGCAAAAACAGTTTATAAAAAGTTCACATTATGATGAATGCATTTTTTTTTAATATTCAAGTAGATCTAAAAGGAATCTGTCAGCCGGCGTTTTCTATGCAGCTGAAGCCAGCATGCTGCAAGGGTTAACACAACACAGAAAATTCAGGAATCCCTGTCTTGTCAAGGTCCAATCTGTTGTTTATTGCTATGTTTGTTTAAGCAGCAGAACCCTTACCATTGCTCAGTATACCAAGTCACACATTCTGCAGTCCAGCACACCCCCTCCTCTAATTGACACTTAACTATCAACGTATAATCTTTATTGAGAGCCTGGTGGGAATAGAGCTCTCATCTCTACTTCATCACTAAATCTAAAATTTCTGATTGTGCCAGAACGGCTGCAGCCAGTAATCTAAGGGGTACTTTGCACGCTGCAACATCGCTAGCTGATTGTAGCGATGCCGAGCGCGATAGTCCCTGCCCCCGTCACAGATGCGATATCTTGTGATACCTGCAGTAGCGAACATTATCGCTACGGCAGCTTCAAACGCACTTACCTGCCCTTCGACGTCGCTCTGGCCGGTGACCCGCCTCCTTCCTAAGGGGGCAGGTCTTGCGGCATCACAGCGACGTCACACGGCAGGTGGCCAAAAGAAGCGGAGGGGCGGAGATGAGCGGGACGTAAACATCCCGCCCACGTCCTTCCTTGCTCATTGCAGGCGGGACGCAGGTAAGGAGATGTTCCTCGCTCCTGCGGCTTCATACACAGCGATGTGTGCTGCCGCAGGAACGAGGAACAACATCGTACCTGTCGCTGCCGCGAAATTATGGAAATGACCGACACTACACAGATCACCGATTTTCGACGCTATTGCGATCGTTTATCGGTGCTTCTAGGCTTTACACGTTGCGACGTTGTTACTGGCGCCGGATGTGCGTCACTTTCGATTTTACCTTGACGAGATCGCAGTAGCGATGTCGCAACGTGCAAAGTACCCCTAAGTGATACATTGTTAGATTCAGGATCTCCTTGCTTACATCTTGCTGCTCTCAGATGAGGTAGCAAAAACCTGCTGACAGATTCCCTTTAAATTCCTCCAAGATATATTCTCATCTCTAATTAATATGCTTTTGCTTGTCAGACATGGCATTTTCTTTAAGTCTTGAATATTTGAATAATAATTCTGATACTTTCTCTACACCATATATGTGACCTTACAGTTAAATATAGAAGATCAAATTGTTTACATTTCATAGACAGCACCGTCTGCCAAAGAATTGTCTAGACTTCACCTCCGCTTTCACAACCGGCAGACAGACGTTTCCCAAATCATCTGAATCAGATTTAGACATTTATTTTTCAGCACACATCCGTTAACAAACCCGAGGACATGTCGTACAGATACAGCTCATTTAGTGGATCAGCTTTGCACATAGCAACAACTTAGTAAATTGTGAGAAAAGCAAACTTGTCAAGATTAAAAAGTATAAGTGGAAATACCAATACAAAGGCACGGAGCGTAATGTCAGAAGTCAATGGCCTGATTTCCCAAAAGAAACAACAAAATAGCGAAATCTAAGTCCAAACAGCATACTAATAGATATCAATAAAATGTCAAAAGCATGTTATCCTAACTTGCATTATCCATTTACTGCAATTTGTCTGGTTAAGGTCATCTCATTATCAAAACAGCTCCTATCAGGGCTCAAAGAAATATGTCTGACTGTGTTTGACACAACTTATTGCATGTATTATAAAAAGTAGCAAAACATATGATGATGAACCAAACAGGGCTCTGCTCATACCATTTTTATGAACTTTGTTTGCCATGTATTAATTTATATATGCTTTATGAAAGCTCCCAGTATATATATACCAAATCTGTCCCTAGGGCATCATCATATGCCAACGCAAAATAGCAAAGGGGTATTCACAGCCCCAAAGAAGCTTAAAACCTAACTTTTAATGTGCTCATTAATAAGTGATGACTCACTGCATAAAAACGTGAACTAAAAACTGGCCACCAAGCTCAAATTGGGCCGAAGTAGCACATGAGGCACATCAAAAGACACCCCATGCTAAAAACACTCAAAACAAGGTGGTTAGACAGAACACCAAACTACCCAAAAAGAAGGAACCGCCTTCAAGTGTGATATATGAGTTTAATGTAATGGGACTTTATACATATAATGCCAAACCTTTTAACACTAAAAGTCCCAGAAATTTCGAGCTCCCCCTGAAGTCCCGAAAGAGGGTCAAATGACCCTTGGTCCAAACTGAATAGAACTAACTAGAAACTAAATGGCTAAACTCAATGGAAAACAACAACCTCCTGTGGTGCAACAGTAATGGCCTTAATTACAGAACAAAAGACGGTGATTATAGGATGTTAGCTAAAATCCCACAGGTCATTCGACCCGTCTCTGGGTTCCAAAGGTAGAAATGTTAAATGACCCCTCTCTGGGACTTCTAGTGTTAAATAACCATGATTTCACCCTTAACCATCATAGATGGGTCCCATTCTAAGAAAGGAATGGTCTTATCATGAAAAAATGGGCATACTTATACCTTGCAAGCCAAAGCTCCATAATGGTGACCATCAAGTGGAAATTGTAGATACCAATTGCAGCTTCAAGTCCGGCTTGTCAGAAACTGTAGAAGAAACCACATCCTCCCAACACGTTTCATAAACAATAGTCATCAGGGGAGTCTTCATATAAGATGCTCTGCATCCCGTCAGTGTAATGGACACTGACCATCAAAAAATAGATTGCCCATACGGACAAAGATGTCCAGAGAAATCGGACACCAAACAAAATATGCCGCCAAAATTAGGTTTTAAGCTTCTTTTTGTCTGTGAATCTTGTAAAGAAATCCAGCTCACCCACGTCTGACCTCACCGCACCTCAGACTCGGATCCGGCCCTGCCCCGGCCGCAGCAGTGAAAAAATGAAGGAAAGCGATCCAGCTGAGTGACCAGGTGATTTATTCAGTGCAATACAGACATGGCATGGTCGTGGTTAACGCGTTTCTGGCTTAACGCCCTTAATCATAACCATAGTTATAATTAAGGGCGTTAAGCCAGAAACGCGTTAACCATGACCGTGCCATGTCTGTATTGCACTGAATAAATCACCTGGTCACTCAGCTGGATCGCTTTCCTTCATTTTTTGTCTGTGAATACCCCTTTGCTATTTTGGGTTCTTACTCCTTTATTGGGGTCATATTAGGTATTTTTTGCTACTTTTTCATCATCATATACCAAAAAAGTGTCCTAGGATAGGCCAATATGTGTTAACTTTAGAAAAGACCAAATTGATTTGTAAGAAATCAAATTCACTATTAATTTCACCAAAAATTTGAATTTGCCATACTCTAAAACTTTCATGATTCAATTTGTATGAATTCCAACCAAATGATAACAATTTAAATGGGTTTTGAGGGCCAGGAAGAGGTTAAAATGATTTACTTATTCTCTCCTAACCCCACCAGCACCACCAAATTCCTCTTCCGCTAGTCCTCCTCATCCAGTAGTCCGCTCTGTGTCCTATTTTCTGTCCTCTATACTCTTCTGGTCTTCATTGTGGTTACATACAGATGCAAAACCTGGACGATAAAGAAACAAGACGGAATAAGAACATTCACCTTTGAAATGTGGTTCTGGAGAAGGATGTTACCGTTACCTTTACCATGGATGGCAAGAAGAACAAACAAATCAATATTGGAGCAAATCGCAAATCAAGGTAGACGTCACTTGAAGCAATGATCACCAAGCTATGACTTGGCTACTTTGGACACATCATACGAAGAGAGCAATCACTGGAGAACATCATGGTTGGAAAAATAGATGGAACAAGGTGAAAAGGAAGATCAGCAACCTGATGACTTGATACCATCAAGATAACGGCAGAGAAGATCCTGGTGGACCTATCTAGGCTGCACAAGACCGATCTTCCTACAGAGTGTTCATCCATCAAGTCGCCATGGCTCGAGATTAAGTTATTATTATTATTATTATTATTTATTATTATAGCGCCATTTATTCCATGGCGCTTTACAAGTGAAAGAGGGTATACGTACAACAATCATTAACAGTACAAGACAGACTGGTATAGGAGGAGAGAGGACCCTGCCCGCGGGGGCTCACAGTCTACAGGGAATGGGTGATGGTACAATAGGTGAGGACAGAGCTTGTTGCGCAGTGGTCTACTGGGCTGAGGGCTATTGTAGGTTGTAGGCTTGTTGGAAGAGGTGGGTCTTGAGGTTCCTCTTGAAGCTTTCCACGGTAGTGGAGAGTCTGATGTGCTGAGGTAGAGCGTAGTTGAAGTTGAAGTTGAAGGCCATTAAAAAAAGAATACTCTTTTTTCCAGGCTTTCAATGCTGCTGTTCATCACCGGGCCCCATATCATCATAAAGAGCGTAATACCTGTCATTGTTGTTATATGAATCATACCGTATGTGACTATGTGCACATAATTAATGTCAATGACATCTGTTGCACCCCATGTGATGGTGTTGGCACTAGTGATGAATGGCAGTGACAGAAGAAAGAAAAAGGTAGAAGAGAGAGGAGAGAAGACAAAATACCTGATTAGAAGACTAGCGGGAGCTGTAGAGGTATAGGCAGATGCAAGGAAAGGAGAGAATAAGATATTTTAACTCCTTTCAGGTAGATTCAATTTGCATCAAAAGTAATTAATGAAAAACAAATGTCCTGACTGATTTTGAACAAATTTGCCTTATGGTTCATTCAGACGTCCAATTTTTGCGTACAAACGCTATTCATGGCATTCATACCTTTCATAGTCTTTGGTCCATTAACATGTTCATTGTGATGACAGCCACAAGGTGGCGCTAGACACTACTTGTATGCAGTAAAAGGAGAGATAGTCAGGCAGGCAGAGATCATAAACCAGAAGGGCACTAACAGTACACGGAGGGCAGACAGAGATGAGGTGAGGATACAAGCCAAAGGACAGGGTTCCAGGAGAGCACGTACAACATACAGGTAGCAGGTGAGGACGTGGTCAGGAGGAAGTCCGAGGTCAGAAGCCGGGAAGTCACAACAGAAATATGGAAGGACAGGCAGAGACAGGTAAACAGCAGTCTGGAGTCGAAAAACCAAGATCTGAAAAATGAGCCCATGGGAGCCAACAGCACAACTGTAAACAGGAACTGCAAGTGGCGGTGTCCTGAGCTAACACACTCCCTAATGAGGCAGAGTATTCACCGGTAACGAGAAGCATCTGCAAAAGCACCTCCCAGGACCATCGTGAAACCCAGAGCTGTGAAACAACCAGCAGAGCATTGATCCTGCAAAACGCTCTGCACCCTAGGCAATATATACTGGCTCTGGAGGAGAGCATGGCAGAACAATACTGAATGTTCTGCACAAAGGAATCGTGACATCCATGATTTTTCATAGACAGTGCAGTTCACCAAATATTGTGGAGACATATACAATTTTGATTAAAGGGTTGGATCAAAATTGTAGATGCAAGCATATAGATTTGTAAAAAAAAAAATCACGGAGTGTCAGAATGGAGAAGGTTGCCAAATTTTTATTTTTGCTCCAATTATGAGAAAAACTGATGACACTAGATCACACTCTGATCTCATCCAAAACATCTGTCTGGGGTTTTTTTTATGGAAAAGGGGACATATTAATAAGCAGTTATTCAAATTTCAGAAGTTTCGCTCACCTGTAGTTACCACACATTTATTTTTTGCAGTATCGAATACTGTCTTAAGGTCAATTGTTACTTTCACAAAGGATTTTAAATCAATTGTAATGTTCTCCGCATTTTCCTGCGCCCCACCCTGGGTGGGGATGTCGGCCCTCTCACCCATCTGACCTTCCTGCGGGGGCCACCCTGTTCCTGTCCGAGGCAGCTGTCTCCCGGATGCTGTGTACTCATCGCAGGCTTCTTGGTTCTGCTGTAGGAACTTGCACATGGCCATGCCCCCCTTTTTTAAAGGACCAGTGTACCTTTAACCCGGAAGTGCCTCTCAAGTCAGCTGAGAGGCTGCAGTTATTTAAGATACTTCCTCCCTTTAGGAAGTACCTGGTTAATGAGTCTTATACGTTGCCAATTCTCAGGTCCCCTAGCACTGTGCTCCTGTCTCCGCTGCTGCTGTTGTATTGTGACATATGTTTGTGTTTCAGTATACTGCTGCTGTTATCCCTAACCTGCCGCTGCTGCTGTAAGCTGCCACACCAGCCGCCAACCATGTTACCAGCTGCCGAGAAATGTCCTCACCAGCTGCTGCAGCCATATCCATCCATCCATCCCAGTCAAAACCTCGACACCTGCAGCTGCTGTTACCTATTTCTAGAGACTACCACTCCTGGGCCAGCCGTCCCAGCACCAGTCTTCCGGAGTGGCACCCGGTTTCACACTGCAGCATAAAACCCTCACCATTAGAGGCTCTGGTGAAAACTAGAGTGTGGTTCCACAATCAAGCCCCTCTGGGTTTTCTGTGTGCTGTAGCTCAGTAGGTTCACTAAACCCCTGATCATCTGGAGAGCATAACATCAATTTTGACATGGATTTTATTTCTCAAGTAAGAAAATTAGCCTCATCAGGGCTAAAATAGCTATTTAATAATGTATGAAGTTTATATTAGGAAATTTAATGAAAGATTCACTTGAAGTGAATAAGTGAATAGTGAGCAGAGGGGAGATTGGCTGCACCCAGGATATCTTATGGTGGAAAACCAAAATGTAAATGATTTCAATTAGAACCATGCAATACCTAATTTCTCCTGAGGAGGCACTGTAGGATTACTGAACACTTGCTTTCAGGTTTCACTACAGCTGTATTCTTGGGGACTCAGCTACAGGATGTGATGCCAAACACCCAGGTGTAATGAGACACTAAACCACTAGGAGTCGCTGGATACACTAGTGGAGGAGATCTGCGGGGTAGTCCACAATACAGGGGTCAGGAGCCAAGAGATCATGTCAGTAACTGAGAGCGAGAGAGAAGCCGAAGTCAATGCGCGAGCAGAGGGTCAGTATACCAGGAAGTTGCGTCAAGTACCAGGAAGAGAGTGGAGCCGGGTCGGGGTACAAGCCAAGGTCAGTAGCCAAGAGGACACGTCGGGGACATGGGAGGTAGTGGATCCAGGGTCAGGAAACAAGCCGAAGGTCAAGGAGTCAGGGAGTCAAGTCAGAGTAGGTGGGACAGGGTACAAGGAACTAGGTAGCGGGATAAGATCAGGTCAGTCAATTATGGAGATCAGAGACGTACACTGCTAAACAGGAACTATCACTGGTGGTGTTCCTGGGGGAAGATATGATGCCCAGTATAGGCTCTGCAGGAGAGCAGAGCACCGCTAATCAGAATCATGATACAGAACATACTTTGTGAGATGTTTATTGTTAAGGATCCTTCAAAAGTAATTACCCAAAGTGGAAAACCTTTTCCTTATCTGATGTACATTTAACTTTCTTCACCCATTTTATACATATTTTTTTTCCCAAATACCCTTGTCAAGTGACTTAAACTAGAATTCCTATTTCTTTTCTCAGTTTGTAACATTTTCATCTTTCTTGTAATACTGAGTAAACAACATCATAAACATTTTCTGTTATCAAAAACTAAAATAAAGCGCAAAAAAAAGCTTAAGTCTTTCCCTTTTGTTTGCTCATCCTATTTACTTTTAATATATATTTCTGGTGTTCGTCGGTGAACGTGTTTGTCATGTTTCCATTGGCTTTGTAGTGGAGGACAGGCTGTTAAGCTTGTGCCTGGTTTTAAGCTTCTTGTCAGAATGGCTGTCACTTCAAGACTTCAAGGTCCAATCTAGAGATGCCCTAGAAATAAAATATTTTTTTTTCTTTTTAGAAAGCTTCTCTCCTTAGATGTTTCTTTTGTTAACATTACAACAAGCAAGATGGCTTAGAGCTCGATGTTTGTATAAAAATATTCGAGAGGCCTTATGTCCGTGATGTTTCTTGAGTATCAACACAAAGCTAAAAGATCAAACGAGAAAAAAATAACAACTATGAGAGCACAAGGTTGCCTGATATTTAGATGAATTCTTGCATTTGACTTTTATATTACTGAAAAATTTACTACTTTATAAAACACAATTATATTACCCAAATATCATGGCCAATGTTATACTTATGAAGTTTTTACTTATAAAGTTATATAAAGTTATTCTCAAACATTTGGAATATACAAAGTTTACAGTTAAGTTTTTACCATTAAATATTGTCAATTTTTGTTCCATTTAAAACCCCCTCAACAGCCAAGGAGGTGCTCCCACAACGTGAAAAAAAAAGATTCAATTTCCAGAGGAGACGAGGATTCTTAAAAAAAAATAAGAAATAATCCACAGAACAGATTACCTTTTGGAGCCATCAAAAGGGAAAAAGGCCTACATGATTTTTTAGAATCATTTTAACAAATCATTTTGCAAAAGTATAAAAAAAAATCTCGTTTAGCACCTATGGTGGTCCTGTCCAGTCCTGAATGCCTTTTGGGAGGGGGTTCTTAGGGTGGCTTTGGAGGTAACAGGGATATCAGCTCCCACGTCCCCGGAAGCAATCTTCCTATATATGTTCCCCATGTCCAATTCCATATACCAAAAATCCCTTATGAGACAATTACTCCAAGCTGTAAACACAGTGATCTCCTGGCATTTGAGGTCCCTGACCCCCCCCGTCTTTGGAGGAATGGTTTTCAGAGATCTCATTGACCCACCGAATGGAAACTTTGATCGCCCATTCTCAGCAAGAGTTGGATTTTGTCCTCATGGAATGGTTTCACTAGGAGGCCTTCCTCTCCTCCCCCCTATACCGTCATATTCTGAAATAAGTGTACAGTACCTTTGCATTCTTTTCTCTCTAGTTTTCTGCCCTCTTTCTTGTTTCTCTTCTTCCCCTTTTTCTTTCCCTTCCCTAACCCAAACCACTCATGCGTTTTGAGATTATGCTATTACTTAAAATTCTATCTTACATGATTTGAGATTTTCCTGCTCCATGATCTATGTACCTTGCCTAATTTTCACTAATCATTTGTTCAGATGAGTTCACAAAATCTGTTGGATAAAACTTTGATATTGTATTGATTATTTGGAATACTTATTTGATTTTTGCTTCTGATTCTCCTTTCTCCTACATGTATGTACCCTGAAAATGTAATAAAATCTATTGTTTAAAGATAATAATAAAAAAAAAATATATATATATATCTATATATATATATATATATATATATATAAATCTCATTTAAAATGTTGAGTTTTTTTTGTTTTTTTCAAATAATTTTTATTAAAGGGAACCTGTCAGGTGTAATATGCACCCAGAACCACGAGCAGTCCTGGATGCATATTGCTAATCCCTAACTGTCCCTGTATCTAGTAGCATAGGTAAAGAGATCTTTAGTAAACGTATTTCTACAGATCTTTAATCTCATGCTAATGAGCGCATGGACTAGACCCAAGGGAGTTATATCCCCTGACTAGTCCGTCCTCTTAACAGAGAGTGATAGAAGAAGGGTCTTAATTCCGCGCCAAGGACTCAATGGATCCAGGAAGAGATTAATGCTTCTTTAATAACATGCACAAGTCTATGCGTTTCTGGAGACACAGCTCCCTTCATCAGGACATTGGCAAGAGAACATCAAATCTGGTTTCAAGTGAGATGGTGAAGTATAAAAGCATGCAATGATGTCATAGGAAACTGCCATCCTGAAAAAAAACTTTGAAAGCAGGCGGGATCCTGATCATTCTAGAAATCTGTATGTTCCAACAGTTCCCTGAATATTGAATTCAGGGAACTGTTGGAACGTACAGATTTCTAGAATGATCAGGATCCCGCCCGCTTTCAAAGTTTTTTTTCAGGATGGGTGTTTCAAATGACATCATTGCATGCTTTTTTACTTCACCATCTCACTTGAAACCAGATTTGATGTTCTCTTGCCAATGTCCTGATGAAGGGAGCTGTGTCTCCAGAAACGCGTAGACTTGTGCATGTTATTAAAGAAGCATTAATCTCTTCCTGGATCCATTGAGTTCTTGGCGCGGAATTAAGACCCTTCTTCTATCACTCTCTGTTATCAGCCAACTTTGGGACTGCTGCCTGGACCTGGATCTTATATATGCCTGTATAGTGGTTGTGACTGGCACAACCATTATAGGTGAGTGTGTTTTTATTACATATCTTCCTCCCTTTTTGGGGTAAGACCCTATTGCGCTTTTCTTTCCACAGTTTCTCATCTAGCCCGTCCTCTTAGCACATCAACAGGGGCATACTAAGATGCTATTCAATGCAGCATCCCCAGCGGTGATGCGCGTACCTGTGTTCGCTGTGACCGTGCTTCTGAATGCCTCGTACGTCCGGGAACTTCATGTCATGCACAGTAGACCTCTCTGAAGCCGGGATGCGTATACCCGGCTTCATCCGGCTGCATGCACAGTATGAAGCTGGGTGTACACATCCTTCAGAGAGGTCTACTGCACATGACTGAAAGTTCCCGGCATTCAGAAAAGCGGTCACAGTGAACACAGGTATACGCTTCACCGCTGGGGATGCTGCATTAAATAGCATGTTAATACGACCCTGTGGGCTTGCTAACCTGCTAAGAGGACGGACTAGTCGGGGGAAATAACGCCCTTGGGTCTAGTCCCCACGCTGATTGGCTTGAGATAAAAGATCTTTAGAAATTATTTTTCTAAAGATCCCTTTATTTATGCTACTAGATACAGGGACAACACCACCATTCAAATAACAACACAAAAAAATAAGGAGGAAGGGAGAGACTTTCCCACTCAGTCACAAGCAAGGGAGAGGCAAAAGGGAGATGTCACCCAAGGTTCCCATTGTTTAAGTCTAATCGTTTTCCCTAAGGTACAGGCTACATGCTTTTCATACATATAGTGAGTGTTAATATGATTAATTCAGACAGAGAGGGAACCTGTAGGAGTTTCCATTTTGCTGCCAGGTACTGTCTGGTTGCAATCAGTGCATGAGAAATAAGCCTGAATGCAGAATCCTGGAGTTCCCCCACCTCTAATTGTAGGATCGCATGGGGAGGCGAAAGAGCAAGTTTAATGTTCACAACTTCAGAAATAAGCCCGAAAACTTCCTGCCATAAAGCTATGATCTTAGGGCATGACCACCACTATTGGCCCACAGAGCCATCTTGGGCACACCCTTTCCAACACACAGAAGGATACAGTAGCTGGGAACGTTCCTAGATAGTTTAACCGGGGTTATATACCATCTCATGTACACTTTTTTTATCTGTTCCAGTTGACCTAAATTGGACGATGGGCCTTGGATCCTTTTTGTAGCCTCATGCCATACTGTAGGGGGGAGGGAGCAGGAAAAATTCTCTCTCCCATTTAATCATATAGGGCAAATAGCCATCTTCCAAGGGATGATTAAAATAATTATGAAGCGTAGCCAAACCTTTCACCTTAGCAGGCTTAGAGTGCATATAATTCAATAACGGATCCGTGTTTCCCATAGAAAAAATCTGACTATGCATCATGAGGTGGCGTATCTGAAGAAATGTATTAAAAGATTGACAAGGAAGCTCAAGAGACTTAAACAGCCCTGTGAATTCACATATGTTATTCTTGGAGTAAAGACCTGCTTTACAATCTCCTTGTTTAAAATGTTGATCCAGTCAATCAAGACTTTTCTAGAGCAGATTGGTTCACACCTTGTAGATCTAAGTATATTCTTCCCTTCATTCAATATTGTCTCTGGAGATGACTAGGTTTGGCAATACTCAAATTCGACAAATTGGATGGATCTGAAAACTTGCTGAAATCCTTGCGTCTTTGATGCTTGGCCAGACCTTACGCACTTGTACACAGAACCATCCTGGGCTTCATTAGAGCCAGAAATTCTGGTCAAGCAATTTTAATGCTCAAGGGGTGAAAGTAAGAAGATGCATGAGGATCGGATAGGGGAAATGCAGAAATTTCTAAAATTCAAGTAGATTTTAAGTCCACTCAAATAAATTTGCTAATTTCTAATACTTGGCATTAATGTGAAATTCTATATGAAGTCTTGTTTTAGATGTATGAAATAATTAATGTGGACAACAAATAGGAAAAATCCGCTGGGAATCTGTCAGTTGAATAAAATTTAGCTTTTAATTATTCCATTAAAAAATTCATGACACTGGCATATAGTATACTCACATCCTCGATTATTTAAAGATGGAAAAAACAACGCGTTTCGGCGGCGGTGCCTTCCTCCGGAAGGAGTTACCTGAAGGTTTTATACAGGCATACCTTTTAAGTGGTGAGCATTTCTATTTCCCCTTTTTTTACATAAATAATGTCATGCGTCTGGATTCACACCCTTAAGCCTATGCTCTGTGGTTGGGTTCTCTGTCTGCCGGACCACAGCAGATGCACCTTTTCTTTGAGTGTTTAGTTTTTGTTATTCTTGCTAAGTTCTATTAGGGTAACAGGTGAATTCATTTACTCATTTGCCTGCCCAATCACCTTTTGGGTGCCACTTTAAATACTTTCCCCCGCTGGTATTTCATGCTGATGATATTCATATTTTGATGTCCAGCCATATTGTTGTTTATGCTAGTCCACCTAGGATACATCTCTCTACTAATTATGTTTTTTAATCTGCACCGATCTTTTGTTTGTTCATAGAAAGTAGGCGGCATATTCTTTAGCAATATACACCCTGTCTTGTAATTGGTATTTTGTTGTTTGTCTTACGCACTCTGGGATCACTCTCTATTTCAATACACCTTCCCTTCGGTAGGTAATTTGCACTCTGCTCTGCCCTCCAGTTCTTTAGGAGGAAGTGATGCACATGATGGAAAATCAGGCAGAATAGGACCTGGTGCATTCGAACATGAGATGTACATGAGTCAGTTACCCCTCTTTTATGTATATGAGACTATCTTATGTATAAACTTTGTTTAGCACTTATTATTACACCCCTATGAAGGATACTGTGCATTGATTTGCTGACTTTCACACATTCTATAGTGAACAATCATTTTATATAAGATCTAACCTGTTTCTATCATTTCCCTATTGTTATGTGCTGCCCGTTTGTGTACAAACCTTTGACTTTCAAAATCCTATTATGTTTTAAATTTATTATCAATAAAGATACAATATTTTACCTTTCAAATGGCTATATGTGTGTAAAAAGTCTTTCGAATAGGTCCAAGTTGCCATTGTTTAGTTTGTGGTAAGGGTTATTCCAACTCACACAGGAACCAGTAGGAACTGCGGGGTTAGGATCTCTGGTCTGTACAGAGACTGGCAGGGTCAGTTGCACTTTTTAGTGTGTTACTTATATCCCTTTGTGAGTTGCTATACGACCATAGCAATTAATAGTTAAAATGAATCTTTTTGATTTTGAAAAGTTTTTATTCTATTTTAATAATCACATATCAATAACAAGAGGACCTTAGAAATACAGTCATATGAAAAAGTTTGGGCACCCCTATTAATGTTAACCTTTTTTCTTTATAACAATTTGGGTTTTTGCAACAGCTATTTCAGTTTCATATATCTAATAACTGATGGACTGAATAATATTTCTGGATTGAAATGAGGTTTATTGTACTAACAGAAAATGTGCAATCCGCATTTAAACAAAATTTGACCGGTGCAAAAGTATGTGCACCTCAACATAAAAGTGACATTAATATTTTGTAGATCCTCCTTTTGCAAAAATAACAGCCTCTAGTCGCTTCCTGTAGCTTTTAATGAGTTCCTGGATCCTGGATGAAGGTAGATTTGACCATTCCTGTTTACAAAACAATTCCAGTTCAGTTAAGTTTGATGGTCGCCGAGCATGGACAGCACGCTTCAAATCATCCCACAGATTTTCAATGATATTCAGGTCTGGGGACTGGGATGGCCGTTCCAGAACATTGTAATTGTTTCTCTGCATGAATGCATGAGTAGATTTGGAGCAGTGTTTTGGATCATTGTCTTGCTGAAATATCCAGCCCCTGCATAACTTCAACTTCGTCACTGATTCTTGCACATTATTGTCAAGAATCTGCTGATACTGAGTTGAATCCATGTGACCCTCAACTTTAACAAGATTCCCAGTGCCGGCATTGGCCACAAAGCCCCAAAGCATGATGGAACCTCCACCAAAGTTTACTGTGGGTAGCAAGTGCTTTTCTTGGAATGCCGTTTTTTGCCTCCATGCATAATGCCTTTTTGTATGACCAAACAACTCAATCTTTGTTTCATTAGTCCACAGGACCTTCTTCCAAAATGTAACGGGCTTGTCCAAATGTGCTTTTGCATACCTCAGGCGACTCTGTTTGTGGCATGCTTGCAGAAACGGCTTCTTTCGCATCACTCTTCCATACAGCTTCTCCTTGTGCAACGTGCGCTTTTATTGTTGACCGATGCACATTGACATCATCTTCAGCAAGATGATGCTGCAGGTCTTTGGAGTTGGTCTGTGGATTGTCCTTGACTGTTCTCACCATTCTTCTTCTCTGCCTTTCTGATATTTTTCTTGGCCTGCCACTTCTGGGCTTAACAAGAACTGTACCTGTGTTCTTCCATTTCCTTACTATGTTCCTCACAGTGGAAACTGACAGTTTAAATCTCTGAGACAACTTTTTGTATCCTTCCCCTGAACAACTATGTTGAATAATCTTTGTTTTCAGATCATTTGAGAGTTGTTTTGAGCAGCCCATGATGCCACTCTTCATAGGAGATTCAAATAGGAAAACAACTTTCAAGTGGCCACCTTAAATACCTTTTCTCATGATTGGATACACCTGCTTATGAAGTTCAAAGCTCAATGAGGTTACAAAACCAATTTAGTGCTTTAGTAAGTCAGTAAAACGTAGTTAGGAGTGTTCAAATCAAGAAATTGATAAGGGTGCCCATACTTTTGCACTGGTCAAATTTTGTTTAAATGCGGATTGCACATTTTCTGTTAGTACAATAAACCTCATTTCAATCCAGAAATATTACTCAGTCCATCAGTTATTAGATATATGAAACTGAAATAGCTGTTGCAAAAACCCAAACTGTTATAAAGAAAAAAGGTTAACATTAATAGGGGTGCCCAAACTTTTTCATATGACTGTATCTTCTCAGATTGCAGCTTTTACAGCAGTTTTTGGGGTTGGAGAGAGCGTGATTGTATTCATCATCTGTTATTCTTCATAGGGTAATAGGAAGTTCATATAATGCCTATTGTTTTGTGTTAATTATTTTTTTTAATATATTGCCATTATTTTTTTCCGTATCATAATCTGTTATCAATATAAACAATAGAAATATTTCAATTTTCACATTGGCCATTGTGGCTTTTTTAGAATTTATTTTCCTGTTGTTTTAGGAAACAACACATGTCCATGGTCAGACTCTGATCCTGTCTATTGTGTGAGCATCTAAAGAGCCTGTGCAAAAGTTAGTGTAAAGAGAGGGGGAACAAGGTCAGCTGTGACATTACCTATTCTGATTGGTGGATCCTGTTTTATCATCTGTGTAGAGATGTTACTTGTCATTGTAATCCTGTCTCTGATAATATGGAGCCTTGCTACAAACCCTTCCTCACAGGACAATAATTAGGAGCCAATTTTTTTAGAAACAAATTTGATATGAAAAAAAATGCCTTTTTTAAATACATGTAACAGAAAAGTCTGTTTTAAAGAATAGGTAATTTTCTGATGACAGATTCTATTTAATGGGAACCTGTCACCAGATTTTTACCTATTAAACAAAAAAAATCACCTTCTGCACAGCCAACCTAACTGCACAGGTGCAAGATTTAAAAATGCGACAAGGAGGATGACGGAGGGCATCATCCCATCAATCAAGGAAGGAGGATGGCGATCAACGGCATGAGGGGGATAAAGGAGCAGAAAATGAGCTCGCCCATCTGGCCAACCAAGGTAATTAGCTTGGTTGGCCAGATGGGCCAAGGTTATTTTTGGGGTCTGGAAGGGGAGTCAGGGCCAAGGTGCACCTCCATAGAATGCAGCCCAGGAGCTGCAGAGGATGCTTCTTTTAGTTTAATAGGTAAAAATCTGGTGACAGGTTCCCTTTAAGTGAGTCCTCCAGCTTCTTGTGCCCTACTCCAGATTAATAGAGGTAATTCCTCCAATGGTCCTAATAGTGAAATATGAAACAACTTATTAAAGGGAACCTATCAGATGCAATATGCACCCAGAACCACGATCAGTTCTGTGTGCATATTGCTAATCCCTGCCTAACCATCCCTGTATCAAGTAGCATAAATATAGGGATCTTTACAAAAAGTATTTCAAAAGATCCTTTATGATATGCTAATAAGGCCAGGGACAAGTAGCAAGGGTGTTACTTCCCTTGGCTAGTTGACCCCCTTAGCCTGTAAGCACACCCCTGTTGGCATGCTAATATGGTAATGAATGCGTAGCATCAGAGGCATGGTCACTCACCTCTCTGCTGTCACCATGGCCAACAATGGTTTTCATCTCAGTGCGCATGATCAGAAGTCCTTGGATTTCCGGTCATGGGGACTATAAAACCGGGTGTGTATGTCCTCGCTTCAAACTGGTGTAGTGCGCATGACCGAAAGTCCGGCATTCTGAGGTGGTGCAATGGACACAGGTACATGTGTCACTGCCGATGATGTTGCTGGGAAATTGGCATTAAATATCATGTTAGCACGCTCCTGTGGGTGTAGTAACATGCTAAAAGGGCATAATGAGCACAGGAACTGGTCCCTGCGCTCATTAGCATATCATAAAGGAGCTGTAGAAATTATTTTTCTAAAGTTTAGTTCACCTAACTAGTTCGCCCTCTTAGCGTGTTAGCATGTCCCTTAGCATGTTTGCATGACACAGGGGCCTGTTAACATGCTATTCAGAGCCCATTGTCTAGTGTTATTGGCGGTGATGTGCGTACTTGAGCCCATTGTCACCATTTTAGATACCGAGTTCACACTCAGTGCGCATGATACGAAGTTCCGGCACTTCTGTTTATGTGCACTATGAAGCCGAGTGTTTGTATCCCGGCTTCAGAGAGGTCTAGTGACTTACTAACATGGGCAGTGCTAACACAGGGACGTGCTAACATGCTAAGAGGGCGGAATCAGAAAAGGAACTAACGCCCTTGCGACTAGTCCCTGTACTCATTAGCATAACATAATGGATCTTTAGAAATATTTTTTATAAATCTCTCTTTATGTATGTTACTAGATACATAGACAGTTAGGTAGACATTAGCAATATACACCCAGAACTGCTCGTGGTTTTGGGTGCAATTGGACCTGACAGGTTCCCTTTAAGGGATTAGCTTATCTGCCGGCAATCATCTACTAACCAACCACAAATTTCTCATTGCACCCAAAATACCTTATACCTATTCTCAAAATCTGGATAAAAATTAGGTTGTGCCCTCACAGTTTAGGCACAAAAAGGACAAAAGAGGATATTTAATAAAGGAGACTTAACCATCTAGGGGCCTCCTGTTTCCTACAGTCATTCCTAGAAAGTTGTAAGCATCCTTATGTGTTCCTTCACTGGGATTCTAATTTTGCTAATTCCTAGAAAGAGGTGTAGTGCCATTTTGTTTTGCAAGTGCAATAATCTTCAAGAATCTCAGTGAATAAATTTGCATTTTTTAATGCTCCAGAAATTCATTTTTTTCCCATGGGCTATAACTAACATTGACAAAACCCTAAGCAAAGGACAATCTAACTTTTATTGAACGAATTGAATTCTGTCTGCATCATATTGAAAATAGGTAAAACGTACATAGCAAAACTAAAGTAAATTAAAGAACTATAGGACATTTCGACATGACAGACGCCAGGCAAGGTAATATTTGGAAAACTATATCCTGACACAATGTCATTAAAGTTAAGTGCAGCCTTTCCAACTTCCTAATAACTGTGTGACTGTATGGCTTTGTGTGTGCACCAGTGGAATGGACTGTCTTCTCAGATGAGCTGGTAACATACGAAAATGGCACTGTGGTAATAAAATATCTTAACTGCAAAGTATCCGGCAATCCATTGTAGTTATCGGATGTTTCACATTTTCTCACACAAAGTAAAATGCTCCTCTCTGTAGCCGCATCAAAGAATAGAAGCAAGAGGCTGCCTTTATGCTTTTGAACATAACAGAAAAAGAATAAAACTGAAACCCATTTCTACAATATAGGGCAATTATAAAGACGAGGCTTTTATCCTGTGGGTTTCACTGTAACTTCAGTAAAAGTAGCATTCACGGATATTGGACACTAAAGATTGGTTTAGTAGACTTGTAAAATGCCATTAATCAGTGCTAATTATTTTAATATGTCTTTACAATCCGACATGAAAGCATAATGTAAGTTTGTAATGTTTTTGTCCTGGTGCTTTAACTTAATCAAATCATACGTAAAGTCTATGACTCGCGGTGTTTGCTTAAAAGAGAATATAGATCTGAGAATTATCCTATTTGTCATGTAAAGTTAGAAGTTTCCAATAATCACTTTTTAAAGGGAACCTGTCACCGGATGTTTATAATACTTACCTAACGGTCGGTGCAGAGCAGACTGGTCGGATGGGCGTCTCCGTTCTCCAGGTCTCGCGCCTCTTCTATCAGTCATCTATGTCATCCTTCTAAAGCTAGTGTGGATGACGTCATCTACACTAGCCGACATTGAGGTCCTGCGCAGGCGCACTTTGAACTACCCTAATCAAAGTGCACCTGCGCAGGACCTCCCTGTTAGCTAGTGTAGATGACGTAAAACGCATCATCCACACTAGTTTCAGAAGGAGGACAAATATGGCCAAAAGAGGAGGTGCGGGACCTGGAGAACGGAGACACCCATCCGACCAGTCTGCTCCGCACTGACCGTTAGGTAAGTATTATGAACATCCGTTGACAGGTCCCCTTTAAGATAAGTGAAAGAATAGATATAGATAAAGAAAAAGATATATAAGTAAAGAAAACTGGACGAGCACAAAACAAAAATAATACAGTAGGTGCATAGTCCTCCAAAACAGAATAATCAAAGGCAAAATTACCAATGCTTTTACATCGCCGGGCCCCCAGCCCATGGTGTCCTCTTCTGTAGGTGGCTACTGACTTCAGCATGCAAGTGACAGGCAGCAGAAGATATCTCTGCCATGCATCCCCAGTCACAGTCGTGCCAACGTCAGTTGCCGCGCTCTGCTTGGCCGACAACTTGTATTGCTGTGCAGGAAGATGATTTTTGGATGTGCAGCCATATCTTTTTCTACAACTATTGCAATGCATGGTGTATCCAATCTGTTTTTTTTTTACTTGGACCTGCACTCCTCCCATTTGGCACAGGTGCTTTTAATCAGCAGGAGACTGCAAGAGGGGTTCTGCCTTTTCTTTGCTCTCAGTTCACATACTGGGAGCTGGTGGAAGGTGAGTTGTTCAGCTCCTTTCACAAGGTGTGCCCTGGAGTCTTGGGGGACTGTAGTATGGGCGCTGTGAGGCACCGGGTCACCTGCCCTGCTGGTGCACTTTTGCTGTGGTGGTGGTTGGCGTGCAGCACCGCACCTTTTAAAGCATAAGTTAAGGACCCACTCAGAGATTCGCCGTGACGTGGCAGTGGGCTTCATACAGTCTGATCAGAATATTCATCCAAGAACCTCACGTTCAGGTATTTAAATTTTGCCCAGTGACTGTAGATCAACTTATGATTTTTGAATGTGCCACTTCTGTTTCTACAACTACAAAGCCACTTTCTACAAAGCCACTTCTTTTTCTACAACTATGTTTCAGGAACCTGATATGTCTCTGTGTCGCCCTGGGCAAACCAGGGGACACAGGTCACACACCACCACACCCTACATCCCAGGTAGGAACACCAAAGCTGAACCAAAAATCCTTGTTGCCTTCCTCCAGAGGCTGATGATTCACACCAGGGGGTGGGCCAGGCGGTTGGCTCCGCCCACCGAGGAGATCACAGCTCTGGAGGCAGGAAGTACCAGGCAGTTAAGCTAGGGAGCTGAAGGAGTAAACAGCTAAGATGAGCTAAGAAAGTGAAAGTAACAGAAAGTAAAGTGGTAAAAGAGGAAAGCAAGAGTGGTGACAGAACAGAAGGAGTGTGCAAAGCCTGAAGTAGTCCAGCTGTGTGCAGGACAGGTCAGCAAGGTCAGCAACGGCGGTGACTGTCTGGAGGGGGACCGTTTGGAAGTTCCTGGAAGGACTCCGTAGGCTGTGTGCCCGGCGGTCTGGAGCAGTGTTCCGAAGGACAGTCAGCACCAGGGCAGGGGCCTCTCGGACCCCGGTAAGGCTTGGAGTCGCCATAATTTGCCGAATCCGTCAGTGAAGGGGACGCAGATCCCCCAACAACCAAGTCCCGATTGAAGGCAACAGCCCAGCCAGTGTAAGAGAGACAACGCCACCGCCAAGGCACCAGTTTCTTAGGGCCAGCGCCTGCGGGCAAAGAGTAGAGCTCCTCCGGTCCAGCTTGAAACCGGGGAGCGGGTTACCGGTGGGGACCCATCGCAACCAACAAGTACACAAAGGTGCAAGGAAGAGGGACATCACCGTCACCTACTGGGAGAGCAATTGCAGCCGTCCGTGGGACCGTCTTACCAGCCGTTTGGTTTACCGTACAAACTGTGTCATCGTCTCAGGCTGAGTGAGTACCACAGTGCCGCAAGGCACAGCGCTGCCCCCGCGTCCCTGCGCCCACCAGGCCCTGCACCTCCCAAGCCATCACCGGGCCCCGGGATCACCAACCCCTACCCACGGAGGGGCAACACAACACCTGGCTGCTCCGCATCACCATCCCCGGGAGCCCCATATTGAGCAGCGGTGGTGAAATCACCACAACCGTGGGTGGCGTCATGGACAATAAACAATCCCCACACCCAACAACCCCCTTTCACTCACGGGTGAGGAGTGCCGCTCGAGAAACCCCCGGGATCCGGCCCACCGCTCGAGCCACCACTGAGCAGCAGCCGCCGGACCCGAGCAGAAGGGGTGAGCGTAGTGTGCTGACACCTTCCTCCCCGCCCGCGACAACTTGGCGTCACGAACAGGATCTTACCGCTCTGCCGTTTGGTAGAGGTGCGCCTTGTTACCGCCGGAGGTATCCGGCAGAAAAATTTCAGAAGCCGCCATCTTTGGCGCGAAAAGTTCCCGCTCGAGCGTCTTCTCGAGCAGTAGAGGCGCAAAGGCCAAAACCCCGCCCCGAGAGAGGAGGGGCCGGAAAGAGCTAAGGGGGACGCGATGGCGGCTGGCCGCATGTAGCCGCGGCTATAGAAGCAGGGACGCCAGGACCCTGCGGCCATTGACTGGTTCCTGGAAGTCCGGACCGCCCAGCTAAGCAGCCGTCTGCAGGTCCGCATGCAGCTCCTCCTGGAGGAGTGGGAGGCCGACATGGTGGAAGTGGTGACTGCTATGCTGAGATGCGAGGTGGAGGAAGATTTGGAGGAACGGGTAAGAGACCCACGTCCCTGTATTCCCGAGGGATCGGCCGCTGCGGCTGAGGGGCCCGGCCTACACCCGTTCACCCTGCTGCCTCTCCCGCTACCCACGTTAGCTGCTGCTGCCCCGCCACTAGGCCCGCTACCACCACCACCGGTAGCGGTACCCTGCAAATCCGCCCCGGCGGACCGACCTGCAGCAGAAGCTCATGACCACCCTGAACCGCTTCTATGGAAGAAGCCAAAGGCTGAGCCCGTCAGCAAAGATGCACCGGAGGTACGGCGGGGATGCAGCTGCCAGGAGGCAGAGGAGGCCATGTCACAGCGGGGTCCCTCATTACTGAAGGTGCCGGTCGTAGCCGACACGGAGGGACTCTGGCTGGGCCCGTCCCCCGCACACGCTGAACCGGAGCAAACAGAAAGTGCTCCCTGCTGGGAGCGACGGCAACAGCAGCTGCGCAGGGAGATCGATGCCCGAGAGGGATGTAGAGCGGATGTGCATGCCCGCATGAATATGGAAGAAGATCGCCTGCAGCGAGCTACCATTGGGGTCCAGAGCGGTGCACCACGTGAAGGTGGCACTAGAGCCCCACGAGTGGGAATGGACTGTTGAGCCGCAAAAGGCAGCGGAGTGCCGCTGCACAGTCCCCGTTGGGACCACCTTTAAGTTTGTGTTAAAAGTTTGAACGTTCTGCCAATGATAAGAAGAAAAATGATTACCGAACAGTAACCTGATTGTCTTTATGATTGAACCGGCTGGAGCCGGCACTGTTGTCCCCGTGGGGACCGTTTAAAAAGTTTTGCATGGGAACTATCCATGGACAAGCCCGTGAACTTGCAGGGCACCCACAAACGTTAAGTGGCTTGTAAATATGTTGTTTACCGTTACCGTTTTCCGCAGGCCGCCTCCGGAGAGGCAGGTTGGAGGGAGGGCCCTGAGCAGAGCAGGCTGGGGCCCAGCCACCAAAGAAACCGGTGGCTACCCTCTGGAGGGGAAGGACAGATCCCGCTCGGGTACCGTGTGCTGGACTGTGGGTCAAGGGCTGCTGCCTGGGCTTTAGGGGCAGCATCAGGGCCAGGTTGCTTGGGTGGGAGAGAGCGGAAACCGTAACCGTAAACCGTTATGCAACGTTAAAGAAATGTGCCTCCCGTAAGGGAAGAGTTATTAAAAATGTACATATGTTAATTTACCATTAGAGTTGAGCGCGGTTCGTGGTTCGTGGTTCTCCAGTTCTAGGCTCGAGTGATTTTGGGGCTGTTCGAGATCGAACTAGAACTCGAGCTTTTTGCAAAAAGCTCGATAGTTCTAGATACATTCGAGAACGGTTCTAGCAGCAAAAAGCAGGGCTTTTTACAGCTACAGTGAGCAGGAGCCATTGCTGGCAGCCTGCCACAAGCTGGTAACCAAGATAAACATCGGGTATCCAAGCAAAGCGCTTTGGTTAGTAACCCGATGTTTATCCTAGTTACGTGCAGGAAGCCCACACTTCCCGCTCAGCTCAAGCTCACTCCGCCCCCTCCTGCCCGCGGCATGTACACATACATACACACACACACACACACACAACCCCCCCCCCGCTCGGCTTACCTGCGGTGATGAAGTCCCGCCATCCCGACCTCAGCGCTGTCACTGTCCTCCATGGCCGCCGCTTGTCACATCACCTCTCGCTTCCAACCCGAGACTGACTAGCGGTGACGTCACGGACCTCTCGCGATACTTGAGGGGAAGGCGCCGGTCATTGAACTTAGTGACAGGGGCTGTCGGCAGTGCTGGAGATCAGCGCAGGTAATGTACCTCGCTGACAGCAGCACTTGTCACCCCCCTGCAGTGACCTGGGCTGACCCATTGATGTTAGCTCAGGTCACTGCATTGCTCTCCCAGCCAATGGGGAACATCCTGCTCTTCATTGACTGGGACAGTGTGGATCGTCATGGCAACCCCTTGGATTACAGCAGGCCTGGATTTGTTTTTCATTCTAATAAATTGGTTAAAGAGGGAATGTTTTGGGGAGTGTTTTTTCAAATAAAAATGTGTTTGTCGTCTATTTTTTTTTATTACTGACTGGGTTGGTGATGTCGGGTATCTGATAGACGACTGACCTCACCAACCCCAGGGCTTGATGCCAGGTGACATTACACATCTGGTATTAACCCCATATATTACCCCGTTTGCCACCGCACCAGGGCGCGGGATGAGCTGGGGCGAAGCACCAGGATTGGCGCATCTAATGGATGCGCCACTTCTGGGGCGGCTGCGGCCTGCTATTTTTAGGCTGGGGAGATTCCAATAACCATGGACCTCCCTAGTCTGAGAATATCAGGCCCCAGCTGTCTGCTTTACCTTGGCTGGTGATCCAATTTTGGGGGACCCCTACGTGTTTTTTTTTTTAATTATTTATTTAATTTAAAATAACAGCGTGGGGTGCCCTCAGTTTTGGATTACCAGCCAAGGTGAGGTTGCCAGCTGTGGCCTGCAGGCTGCAGCCGTCTGCTTTACCCTAGCTGGCTACAAAACTAGGGGGAACCCTACGTCATTTTTTTTCCATTTTTTTGGCTAAATACAAAGCTAAGCACCCCTTAGTGCCACATGAAAGGTACCAAAGGGTGCTCCACTTTTTCTCCATTTTTTTCTCCACTTTTTCTCCACTTTTTCTCCATTTTTTTTCTCCACTTATTCTCCACTTTTTCTCCTCTTATTCTCCACTTTTTCTCCACTTTTTCTCCTCTTATTCTCCACTTTTTCTCCACTTTTTCTCCATTTTTTTCTCCACTTTTTCTCCACTTTTTCTCCACTTTTTTCTCCACTTTTTCTCCTCTTATGCTCCACTTTTTCTCCACTTTTTCTCCTCTTAATCTCCACTTTTTCTCCACTTTTTCTCCACTTTTTCTCCTCTTATGCTCCACTTTTTCTCCACTTTTTTCTCCACTTTTTCTCCTCTTATGCTCCACTTTTTCTCCACTTTTTTCTCCACTTTTTCTCCACTTTTTCTCCACTTTTTCTCCTCTTATGCTCCACTTTTTCTCCACTTTTTCTCCACTTTTTCTCCTCTTATGCTCCACTTTTTCTCCACTTTTTCTCCACTTTTTCTCCTCTTATGCTCCACTTTTTCTCCACTTTTTCTCCTCTTATGCTCCACTTTTTCTCCACTTTTTCTCCACTTTTTTCTCCACTTTTTCTCCTCTTATGCTCCACTTTTTCTCCACTTTTTCTCCACTTTTTCTCCACTTTTTCTCCTCTTATGCTCCACTTTTTCTCCTCTTATGCTCCACTTTTTCTCCACTTTTTCTCCACTTTTTCTCCACTTTTTCTCCTCTTATGCTCCACTTTTTCTCCACTTTTTCTCCACTTTTTTCTCCACTTTTTCTCCTCTTATGCTCCACTTTTTCTCCACTTTTTCTCCACTTTTTCTCCTCTTATGCTCCACTTTTTCTCCACTTTTTTCTCCACTTTTTCTCCTCTTATGCTCCACTTTTTCTCCACTTTTTTCTCCACTTTTTCTCCTCTTATGCTCCACTTTTTCTCCATTTTTTCTCCACTTTTTCTCCACTTTTTCTCCACTTTTTTTCCTCTTATGCTCCACTTTTTCTCCACTTTTTCTCCACTTTTTCTCCTCTTATGCTCCACTTTTTCTCCACTTTTTCTCCACTTTTTCTCCTCTTATGCTCCACTTTTTCTCCACTTTTTCTCCTCTTATGCTCCACTTTTTCTCCACTTTCTCTCCACTTTTTCTCCTCTTATGCTCCACTTTTTCTCCACTTTTTCTCCACTTTTTTCTCCACTTTTTCTCCTCTTATGCTCCACTTTTTCTCCACTTTTTTCTCCACTTTTTCTCCACTTTTTTCTCCACTTTTTCTCCTCTTATGCTCCACTTTTTCTCCACTTTTTTCTCCACTTTTTCTCCTCTTATGCTCCACTTTTTCTCCACTTTTTCTCCACTTTTTTCTCCACTTTTTCTCCTCTTATGCTCCACTTTTTCTCCACTTTTTCTCCTCTTAATCTCCACTTTTTCTCCACTTTTTCTCCACTTTTTCTCCTTTTATGCTCCACTTTTTCTCCACTTTTTCTCCACTTTTTCTCCTCTTATGCTCCACTTTTTCTCCACTTTTTCTCCACTTTTTTCTCCACTTTTTCTCCTCTTATGCTCCACTTTTTCTCCACTTTTTCTCCACTTTTTCTCCACTTTTTCTCCACTTTTTCTCCTCTTATGCTCCACTTTTTCTCCACTTTTTTCTCCACTTTTTCTCCTCTTATGCTCCACTTTTTCTCCATTTTTTCTCCACTTTTTCTCCACTTTTTCTCCACTTTTTCTCCTCTTATGCTCCACTTTTTCTCCACTTTTTCTCCACTTTTTCTCCTCTTATGCTCCACTTTTTCTCCACTTTTTCTCCACTTTTTCTCCTCTTATGCTCCACTTTTTCTCCACTTTTTCTCCTCTTATGCTCCACTTTTTCTCCACTTTCTCTCCACTTTTTCTCCTCTTATGCTCCACTTTTTCTCCACTTTTTCTCCACTTTTTTCTCCACTTTTTCTCCTCTTATGCTCCACTTTTTCTCCACTTTTTCTCCACTTTTTCTCCACTTTTTCTCCTCTTATGCTCCACTTTTTCTTTACTTTTTTCTCCACTTTTTCTCCTCTTATGCTCCACTTTTTCTCCACTTTTTTCTCCACTTTTTCTCCTCTTATGCTCCACTTTTTCTTCATTTTTTCTCCACTTTTTCTCCACTTTTTCTCCACTTTTTCTCCTCTTATGCTCCACTTTTTCTCCACTTTTTCTCCACTTTTTCTCCTCTTATGCTCCACTTTTTCTCCACTTTTTCTCCACTTTTTCTCCTCTTATGCTCCACTTTTTCTCCACTTTTTCTCCTCTTATGCTCCACTTTTTCTCCACTTTCTCTCCACTTTTTCTCCTCTTATGCTCCACTTTTTCTCCACTTTTTCTCCACTTTTTTCTCCACTTTTTCTCCTCTTATGCTCCACTTTTTCTCCACTTTTTCTCCACTTTTTTCTCCACTTTTTCTCCTCTTATGCTCCACTTTTTTCTCCACTTTTTCTCCACTTTTTCTCCACTTTTTTCTCCACTTTTTCTCCTCTTATGCTCCACTTTTTCTCCACTTTTTCTCCTCTTAATCTCCACTTTTTCTCCACTTTTTCTCCACTTTTTCTCCTCTTATGCTCCACTTTTTCTCCACTTTTTCTCCACTTTTTCTCCTCTTATGTTCCACTTTTTCTCCACTTTCTCTCCACTTTTTTCTCCACTTTTTCTCCTCTTATGCTCCACTTTTTCTCCACTTTTTCTCCACTTTTTCTCCACTTTTTCTCCTCTTATGCTCCACTTTTTCTCCACTTTTTTCTCCACTTTTTCTCCTCTTATGCTCCACTTTTTCTCCATTTTTTCTCCACTTTTTCTCCACTTTTTCTCCACTTTTTCTCCTCTTATGCTCCACTTTTTCTCCACTTTTTCTCCACTTTTTCTCCTCTTATGTTCCACTTTTTCTCCACTTTTTCTCCACTTTTTCTCCTCTTATGCTCCACTTTTTCTCCACTTTTTCTCCTCTTATGCTCCACTTTTTCTCCACTTTCTCTCCACTTTTTCTCCTCTTATGCTCCACTTTTTCTCCACTTTCTCTCCACTTTTTCTCCTCTTATGCTCCACTTTTTCTCCACTTTTTCTCCACTTTTTTCTCCACTTTTTCTACTCTTATGCTCCACTTTTTCTCCACTTTTTCTCCTCTTAATCTCCACTTTTTCTCCACTTTTTCTCCACTTTTTCTCCTCTTATGCTCCACTTTTTCTCCACTTTTTCTCCACTTTTTTCTCCACTTTTTCTCCTCTTATGCTCCACTTTTTCTCCACTTTTTTCTCCACTTTTTCTCCACTTTTTCTCCACTTTTTCTCCTCTTATGCTCCACTTTTTCTCCAATTTTTCTCCACTTTTTCTCCTCTTATGCTCCACTTTTTCTCCACTTTTTCTCCACTTTTTCTCCTCTTATGCTCCACTTTTTCTCCACTTTTTCTCCTCTTATGCTCCACTTTTTCTCCACTTTTTTCTCCACTTTTTCTCCTCTTATGCTCCACTTTTTCTCCACTTTCTCTCCACTTTTTCTCCTCTTATGCTCCACTTTTTCTCCACTTTTTCTCCACTTTTTTCTCCACTTTTTCTCCACTTTTTCTCCACTTTTTCTCCTCTTATGCTCCACTTTTTCTCCACTTTTTCTCCGTTCTTTTTCTATGGTCGGTCTACCCATTAGCTCTGCCATGCATACTGTAGCTCTACACCTACTGCACATGTTACTTTATGATTGACATCTCTTTCGTACCAGAGCTGTCTAAGTCTACTCTGACCCCATATTTGTCATTACTATATTGTCCTTGTACTGTATTATGACATTTGTATCATGTGTTTCATTTCTTGCTGTGTTGCAATTTTTTTGCTGCATCCCAATTGTACCTCTACATTGTTCGAGTTTATGTTATTGTTCTCTCACTCTTATGTGATACTGATTATTGTCATTTTTTATGATTACATGCAGATAAGTCCAATCTGACGAAGGCTCAGGCCGAAACGTCATTTGTAACTTGTTTTGGACAAAAACATATATGCTTATGAAAAAAAAATTTTTCTTAATACGGACCAATAAAGAGTGATTTTGCATTACTATCCATTGTGACTTACTGACTTAGTCTGGGAGATTTAGAGTGCCGAGGTTACTCACTAATTTTATCTATTATTACCTCTGAGCACCTATATACCAGTGAGCAGAGTTTCCTCTACAGTAGTTCTCCTGATTAGGCATGCCCTTACCTCATGAGCAGGGCATTGCAGCTTTGGTAGCAACCATTACGACATGGACTCTGCTGCTGTGGACCCGGGGAGAGTGAGTGCAGATTCATTGCACCCACACTCCTCACATGAAGGGTCCGCACTCCTAGAAAATGGTGGATACGTTCCCTGAGTGTCTCCCCCCCATATTCTAGACGGTCCAGAGTCGTCGTGGGACCCCTTTATTTTTTTTCTTACAATAAATTGGTGAAAGAGGAAATGTTTTGGGGACTGTTTTTTCAAATAAATTTCTTTTGTCGATTTTTTTTTTTGTTAGTACTGACAGTTTATGATGTTGGGTATCTAATAGACGCCATGACATCACAAACTGCTGGGCTTGATCTCAGGTGACTTTACAGCTAGTATCAACCCGATTTATTACCCCATTTGCCACTGCACCAGGGCACGGGATGAGCTGGGGTGAAGCGCCAGGATTGGCGCATCTAGTGGATGCGCCACGTCTGGGGTGCCTGCGGCCTGCTATTTTTAGGCTGTGAAGGCCCAATAACTATGGACCTTCCCACCCTGAGAATACCAGACCACAGCTGTCCGCTTTACCTTGGCTGGTGATCCAATTTGGGGGGGACCCTACTTTTATTGTGTAATTATTAATATTTATAAAATAATTATAAAAAAGAGCCTGAGGGGACCTCCACATTGGATCCCCAACCACGGTAAAGCTGCCAGCTGTGGTTTTCAGGCTACAGCCGTCTGCTTTACCCTAGCTGGCTATCAAAAATGGGGGGACCCAACGTCATTTTTTTTTTTTAACTATTTTTTAAATAGAAAAAATTAATTCGCTTCCCTGTATTTTGATTGCCAACCAAGGTAACGGCAGGCAGATGGGGGTGGCAACCCATAGCTGTCTGCTTTATCTGCGCTGAGAATCAAAAATACCGCGGAGCGCTACGTCATTTTTTTAAAGATTTATTTTAACAGCACTGTGATGTCCAGCAATCAAAATACAGGGAAGCCCATTTTATTTTTAGTTATTTAAATAAATAATTAAAAAAAATATATATGGGCTCCCGCTGCATTTTTTGTATTGCTAGCTAAGGGTAATCCAAGCAGCTACTGGCTGCTAACCCCCACTGCTTGGTATTACCTTCACTGGCAATGGAAAATCCAGGGAAGCATTTTTTATTTTTTTTGCCAAAAAACTACAAAAAAAGGACGTGAGCTTCGCCATATTTTTGTATGCTAGCCAGGTATAGCAGGCAGGTGCTGGAAGAGTTGGATACAGCGCCAGAAGATGGCGCTTCTATGAAAATGCCATTTTCTGAGGTGGCTGCAGACTGCAATTCGCAGCAGTGGGGCCCAGAAAGCTCAGGCCAACCGGTGGTGCGGATTCCAATCCCCAGCTGCCTAGTTGTACCTGGCTGGACACAAAAATGGGGCAAAGCCTACGTCATTTGTTTTCTAATTAATTCATGAAATAATAAAAAAAGGGCTTCCCTTTATTTTTGGTTCCCAGCCGGGTACAAATAGGCAACTGGGGGTTGGGGGCAGCCGTACCTGCCTGCTGTACCTGGCTAGCATACAAAAATATGGCGAAGCCCACATAATTTTTTCAGGGGGCAAAAAACTTCTGCATACAGTCCTGGATGGAGTATGCTGAGCCTTGTAGTTCTGCAGCTGCTGTCTGTCTGTATGGAGAAGAGCAGACAGCAGCTGCAGAACTACAAGGCTCAGCATACTCCATCCAGGACTGTATGCAGAAGTTTTTTGCCCACCAAAAAAATGACGTGGGCTTCGCCATATTTTTGTATGCTAGCCAGGTACAGCTGGCAGCCACGGGCTGCCTCCAACCCCCAGTTGCCTATTTGTACCCGGCTGGGAACCAAAAATATAGGGAAGCCCGTTTTTTTTAATTATTTCACTTATTTCATGAAATAATTAAAAAACAAATGACGTGGGCTTCGCCCTATTTTTGTGTCCAGCCGGGTACAACTAGGCAGCTGGGGATTGGAATCCGCAGCACAGGTTAGCTCGAGGTTTGTGGGCGCCTCTGCTGCGGATTTCAGTCCGCAGCCGTCCCAGAAAATGGCGCTCTCATAGAAGCGCCATCATCTGGCGCTGTATCCAACTCTTCCAACAGCCCTGGAGCCGGGTGGCTTGTTGGGTAATCATGAGTTAATACTGGCTTTGTTTTACTAGCCAGTATTAAGCCAGAGATTCTTAATGTCAGGCACGTTTGACCCGGCCATTAAGAATCTCCAATAAAGGGTTAAAAAAAGACACCACACAGAGAAAAAATACTTTAATAGAAATAAATACACAGACACATTAGAGACTCCATCTTTATTACCCCTGTCAGCCCTCCACGATCCTGCTCTTCTGTCTTCTTTCTTTCTAGTGTAGTAGTAGTGACGATTGTAGTGAGGATGAGGTGCACCAGCTCATCACTTGGGGCTGGGGAACCTCCATCCTCACTACAATGCTCACTACAATCGGGAAGCAGCGTGCAGCCTTCACTCCGTGAGTGATCACTGCTGGCTGTCAGCGGTAACAGCGGTAACGCTGACAGACGCGTTACCATAGCAACGGTGCTCCCGGAGCCGCGGTTAGCGGTGGCGTCACCGCTAACTGTGTTGCTATGGCAACGGTGATCTCCGTTAATGACCGGCTGTGTCAGCCGGTCCTTAACGGAACGGGGAGTCGACCGTGTGCTAGAGCATGTCGCCGGTACACGGCGATACACATATGTGCACCGTGTACCGGAGAGATGCACTCGCAGGTCCTACATGACGTGTCATAGTCATGTGACCAGTCTGTAGCCAATGAGATAATAGCCACGTGACTGGTCACATGGCTATTTTGACGTCACGATAGGTCCTGCATCTCTGCTGGCAGTGCAGGTCACCGGGAGGATTCAGCGATCATCGGATGGAATAGCGGCAGGAGACAGAGTGCAGAAGGGATCGCGAGGACCGGTAAGTGTTATGGCAATGTTTATTAACTGTTTGTGTACATTTATAATGCATTTTTATGTGTTTGTGATTGCCTCCCATTATAGCCTATACGTTCGAGTTCGGTTCGTCGAACGTTCGACGAGCCGAACTCGAACGGGACCCCCGTTCGGCGAACCGCCTCGAGCCGAACCGGGACCAGTTCGCTCATCTCTATTTACCATGTTATCTTTTGCAGAAAAATAAAACCGGTGTTGGACAGCAGCCCGCGGACGGTCTGCATTTTGCTAAGGGGGAATGTGTCGCCCTGGGCAAACCAGGGGACACAGGTCACACACCACCACACCCTACATCCCAGGTAGGAACACCAAAGCTGAACCAAAAATCCTTGTTGCCTTCCTCCAGAGGCTGATGATTCACACCAGGGGGTGGGCCAGGCGGTTGGCTCCGCCCACCGAGGAGATCACAGCTCTGGAGGCAGGAAGTACCAGGCAGTTAAGCTAGGGAGCTGAAGGAGTAAACAGCTAAGATGAGCTAAGAAAGTGAAAGTAACAGAAAGTAAAGTGGTAAAAGAGGAAAGCAAGAGTGGTGACAGAACAGAAGGAGTGTGCAAAGCCTGAAGTAGTCCAGCTGTGTGCAGGACAGGTCAGCAAGGTCAGCAACGGTGGTGACTGTCTGGAGGGGGACCGTTTGGAAGTTCCTGGAAGGACCCCGTAGGCTGTGTGCCCGGCGGTCTGGAGCAGTGTTCCGAAGGACAGTCAGCACCAGGGCAGGGGCCTCTCGGACCCCGGCAAGGCTTGGAGTTGCCATAATTTGCCGAATCCGTCAGTGAAGGGGACGCAGATCCCCCAACAACCAAGTCCCGATTGAAGGCAACAGCCCAGCCAGTGTAAGAGAGACAACGCCACCGCCAAGGCACCAGTTTCTTAGGGCCAGCGCCTGCGGGCAAAGAGTAGAGCTCCTCCGGTCCAGCTTGAAACCGGGGAGCGGGTTACCGGTGGGGACCCATCGCAACCAACAAGTACACAAAGGTGCAAGGAAGAGGGACATCACTGTCACCTACTGGGAGAGCAATTGCAGCCGTCCGTGGGACCGTCTTACCAGCCGTTTCGTTTACCGTACAAACTGTGTCATCGTCTCAGGCTGAGTGAGTACCACAGTGCAGCAAGGCACAGCGCTGCCCCCGCGTCCCTGCGCCCACCAGGCCCTGCATCTCCCAAGCCATCACCGGGCCCCAGGATCACCAACCCCTACCCACGGAGGGGCAACACAACACCTGGCTGCTCCGCATCACCATCCCCGGGAGCCCCATATTGAGCAGCGGTGGTGAAATCACCACAACCGTGGGTGGCGTCACGGACAATAAACAATCCCCACACCCAACAACCCCCTTTCACTCACGGGCGAGGAGTGCCGCTCGAGAAACCCCCGGGATCCGGCCCACCGCTCGAGCCACCACTGAGCAGCAGCCGCCGGACCCGAGCAGAAGGGGTGAGCGTAGTGTGCTGACACCCTTCTCCCCGCCCGCGACATCTCTGTGCAGCAATAAGCTTTAGCAGCGTCTGAGGACGCACGTCCAGCTGAAATATGCACTAGTGTCGGCAGGACCCACCCATTCCAGGGCATGGTCGCAGTCACTGCCTCTGTGACCGTGATCGTTACACCCCCGGCCAATATCACCAGATGGTGCAGGCAATGTGAAACCAGTGTTATTGGTATGGTTTGGTTTTGTAATGCTGCTCAAACAAACAGAGGTCTGTGTGCTATCTAGCTATACAATTTGGATGGTCCCTACTCTAGTTACCTCTCCAATGTGCCCTGTAAGCCTCAAATTAAATGGGGAAGAGATAGGAACCAGAATTAGCTCGAAATGAAATCTTTCTGGGAAAATGGGTAGATAAGGTAGCACAGCCGAGGAGGGGGCCACACAATGTGTATATACATAGGAGCACAATTGTTGGTACCCTTCTGTTTATGTAAGAAAACACTACAGCAGCAATTCTGTGATTGTTTCTAGATTTTTTATGTTATTTACCATGTGGTAAAAAAGAAGACTCAATAAGGTAACCTCCAGTGACATGGCACCTATGGCACTATATCTCATATATAGTGTGATTAGTATAAAAGTAAGCCTGTGTAGATTTGGAATACTAGGCAGCCACTCCATGGATTTTTGGTGGCATAGTAAGTTGGATAGGTCAGATGCTGTGAAAGGGCTCAACTCATCTAATTGCTATTATGCAAGTCAATGATTGGGTAGTTCGGCTCTCCGCTCACATACTCCCAGCCATGTACAGAGCATTTCCGAGGAGAGGGAGGGCGGGCATTTTTTTTTTGTTTCTATACACACTACTCACAAAAATGTTGTTTTTATCCCCAGGGAGAGCCACTCAGACACTGGAAATGGCTCACTTTGGGGTGCCGGCTCCCATCATTCAGTGAAGGAAGCTGGCTGTTTGAATTCTTATTTCACGGATGACACATCTGAGCACCCACGATACTAAGCCAAGCACCGCAACTGTACCCGAGTATCCCAATGCCCAATTGGGTATTGAGCAGTGGAGAGCATGCTCAGTCAACAACATACGAAATTTTTGCAATGCGTTTTTCAAAAATAGAACAAATTTTTTTTATAGCCGTCAATTTGCTCAATTCATTTTAGGGGCAAAGAGGGGTTAAATTATTTTTAAAACTGTTATTTGTTATACTCACCTTGCCCCTCATTGGTCCCACCACCGCAGCTTCTATCCTGGGCCTCAGCTAGTTCCCATCCTCTGACTGTAGTTTTTTTGGGGCCTCTGATGCTGGCTGGATCTCACTTGAAATCATGATGTCATAGGAAAATGCACATCATGATGCTATTTGAGGTCTAATCAGCATGAAATTGCAAAAAAGAGACAGTTTGCACTCTGAAATGCTAAAGCATGAACACCATGAATGTAAGAATATAGATAGGCGTTACTACTAAAGGAAATCTAAAAAAAATGAGATATTTAACTTATAAAAATGTCCGTTTTCATATCTGCCCAGTAGCCACGTCAAGGCATATCTCGTATACTGGGTACCTTCTTTATACTGAAGCTTCTCTCTGGGGTTAACAACCTCTTGTGTATGGGCACCTGCTATAAGGAATAAAATCACCTGTGGCTAGTGGGGGAGTAGTGCATGGTCAGAAGGTATGACCCCCATTAGTGTACATTAAAAAAAAACTCCCTTACTAGCCACAGGTGATTTTCTTTACTATAAACTATAGCAGGTTCATACTTGCCCATACACAGGAGGTTTTTACACCCAGGCAGAGGCTTCAGTTCAGAGTAGGTTCCCAGTATACGAGGTATGCATTGACGTGGCTACTGGGCAGATATGAAAATGGCCATTTTTGTATGATAAATATCTCACATTTTTTCTTAGACTTCCTTATCAGTAATGCATATCTATATTATTACATTCATGGTTTTCATGCTTTAGCATTTCAGATAGCAAACTGTCTCTTTTTTTGTTATTTAATGTCATGTTCAGTTATGCACTTGTTCACATTGCAGTTTTGGGAGTGCCATCAGTCTTTTTGTCTAGATTAATGATAGTCAGCTTGAAAGACTTCAAAGATGGAAGACTAAAGAGAAGAAGAGCAAGGGAGCCAGCAAAAGACTGTAGTGGTGTTCTAGCAATGATGCAAATGAGGGGCAAGGGGAATATTATATATTTTTTTTAAAAGTTTACAAGGAATCGAGGCACATTAAACTCATTTTGTGTAATTCTTCAGTCAAATTTGAATTTGGCATATTTTTTCATCATTAAGAAAAAAATTCTCCATGACATCCAGGAAAATACTGGAACCTTAATTTTTGTTTTCATGACATGATTGTTTTTTCTTTTCTCCTTACTTCCTAGAAGTGTAAAGATATTTTCATGTAGACCCAGATGTAAGTGACATGTTTATATTACATCTTGAATTTTTCTTCATAGGATTTGTTGTCCATTTCGAGCTCTGCCTCTATCTATTATGTATTTTGTTTTAGCAAATATGCTTTGATGTAAAATTGTATAATGCCATTCAGAAATATAAGGTCCTGGATGAAAGTTTCATAAAGGTATTTTCTTTCAGAAAATAAATATGTATGAAAGCACAGTATGGTTTTTTTTTCATAATTCAAGTTTTATTTATGATAAATTGATTCTTAAATGTTCTATTTCCTTGATATTTTGTCAATATTAATTCACTACATTTATTTCGATATATAGTAATGTGCAGACGTTTTAGAGAGATGCAGAAAAATGCTGCAAAGTAAATATTCTTTCAAAAATAAAAGTGTTTAGGCTATGTGCACACGTGGCATTATCTTTGCATTTTTTTTCATGCATTTTTCCTGGCTTATTTTAATCAATAAAAGCAAGGAAAAAGCATCCCAGCAGTCTATGAGAATCCTGACTTGCTGTGCACACGCTTCTTCTTTTTTCTTGAAGATTTTGTTGCTGAAAAAAGAAGCAGCATGTCAATTGTTTCTGCATTTCTTTCCTGCGTTTCTATAATCCCCTGCAATGCTTTATCACTACAGGGCATTATAGGGCAGTACTTCGCCTCACACACCGTGCATACAGCATGGTGTGTTAGGCTCTCTGTAGCTCAGCTACCCGGGGTTGTCATGGTGGCAACTCAGGGTTACTATGGCAGTGATCAGGTCCCTGTGATCGCATTACAGGAACCCGATCACCAGGGAGAGGTAAACGATTCCTCTCTCTGACTTCTGAATGCTGCGATTGCACTAACCTGACAATGATCCAAAACACAAGGCCAAGACAACCTGTCATTGAGTACACCAGAACAAAGTGAAGGTTCTGGAGTGGCTATTTAAGTCTCCTGACCTAAATATCATTGAGCCCCTCTGGGGAGAACTCAAGTGTGCAGTTCATGCAAGAAAGCCCAGGAATTTACAGGAACTGGAGGCGCCAGGAAGAATGGGCAGCTTTACCATCTGAGAAAATAAAAACCTCATCCACAACTACCACAAAAGACTTCAAGCTGTCATTGATGTTAGAAGAGGCAATACACGGTATTAAGAACTGGGGTATGTGAACTTTTGATCTGTGTCATTTGGAAATTTTGTGTTGGCATTGTAGCGCCCCTGAGCCACTCAGGGCACTACTAGGTACTGCATCCCCACTAGGATACAGGGCCTACCCCCAGGGACCTGAAACACTAGTGCCAGCAACACCTAGACACACCAAAATCCCAGTTCCCACTCCACAACAGGGGTAATTAGCTAGTCAGACAAAGGAAATGGCCACCTAGAGGGCGGAGCCAGACCAGGGGACTAGACAACTTGGTGGGAGGGGACAGCTGTTAGTCAGTAGTAGTGAGTGAAAATGAAAAGATGTGACTAGAGCTGGGTCATGTAACGGTGACCCAGGGGCACAGGAGAGGGGTTGCCAGGGCAGGTACACCTGAGTACCGCTGGGACCAGAGCACCGACGGGGCACAGGGCCCTAGGTCAGACGTCAGTTTCATATGGTTTGGCAAATACCTGCACAGTGAGGGGACCTCTACGGACTTCACTGATCCACAGATCCGTAAGCACCAGCAGTAAAGCAAGGATCAGGTTTCGGGACACAGACCAGCCCTACATGGTCCACACTGCCCGCTGTATGGACAAGGAGACTGCCACAAAAAGGGACAGTCAGGCCACAAACCACTCCACGCTACGGGGACCCAACCACACTGAGGGTGCCGGGGACAGAGCAACCGAGTCATCAACTGGCACTGGAACTACAGGTACCTGAACCAGCCAACCGAGGGTCAAGAGTGAGTAGAGACTGTTAACTACAACCCACAGTGTGGCCTTCCTCATTAACGGCAAAAGTCTCCATCATACATCTCCCGGGGCTCAGCCCTACCTGCGGAGGGCCTACCACCATAGCTGCCATTACCACCAGCCCTAAGGGTATCCAACTCAGCAGCGGAGGTTTCCCATATTAACCCCAACTCGCAGGTGGCTTCACACCAATGACTTTAATCTCCCCTGTAAATACTTCCCATTAAAAATCACCCAGGGCATGGGACCGGGCAACAGCCACACTTAGTGACATTCCCCAGTTATACACTGCCCGGGACCGAGTACCCCATTCCCTGGGCGACACATCATTATGAATTAAAAAGAGAAAACACAGTAGCTTGATAATAAATGGCTTCACCCAACCACTAACCATCAGTGGGAAAAAAAGATTTTGTGTTATCATTCAGTTTCTCTGAAAAAAGGCAAAGAAAGCAAAAAATCTGCTGGGGTATGTAAACATTTGAGCACACCTGTATAAAGGTCAAATATAAAAATTGTTATCTTCTGACTAGATTTTGCAACTACTATAAAACAACCAGCCACTTTATATATACAGTATGTATATATATATATATATATATATATATATATATATATATACACTGTAACTAGCAATAGTAATGTAACCATGCATACGATAAATTTAAAATAATTCTTTTCCAATGTGAATAGGAAAATAGTTTTTTTTTTCTTTCCCTTTTTTTCTTAATTGATTGGGATACAGTACATAGCTCTAAAATTTTAGCTAATGTGACTTCTAGCATTTTCTTCAGGGTTTAAATCCTTCGTCTAACATTACCTTGTTTAGAATGAATAATAGAGATAAGCAAATTTAATTGAGTGAATTGTATTCTCTTAGAATTTTACAAAAATTTGTATTATCTAGAATTTTGCACTTTGCTCTGCGTGGCCGCAGTTTTGGTGAATCATAAAAGGCAAGGCGAAGTATTAAGAACAAAAATAATACTCACCCAAACCCCCGCAGTCATCTGTCCTATCCTCTGCACCTCTTTGTTTCACTTTTCCCTGTTTTGAACATCATCTTCCCTAAAAGCCAATACTTTTTGCAGGGAAAAAAAAAAAGGGAAAAATGCACGGTTTCGCTGCGCTGCTCAGAAAGGTAGTGATGAGGTTATTTGGGATGTAGATTTATTATTTACATGCCACTACCTGAGGAAGGGGGAGGTTGTACCCCCAAAACGCGTAGTGGCATGTAAATAATTAATAAATCTACATCCCAAATAACCTCATCACTACCTTTCTGAGCAGCGCAGCGAAACCGTGCATTTTTCCCTTTTTTTTTTTTCCCTGCATCATTATCTCCCTATGGGAGCTCACGGGGCTGCTGCAGCCAGAACCAGGATCGTACTATCCATTTGAATCTAACACCAGGGGCTGGGGAATCACCGCATCTGTGATCACGGGACCGTCCGACCCGGAGGAGGAGCTGCTATCAGTCGCCGATCCGGCGGTTGCACACTGCATGTGGAAGCCCCGATCGTGTGAGCAGAGTCCTGTGGAGTCAGGAGGACGGGATCCCTGCTGACAAGGAGCGGTGAACTTGCGATCCCCCTTCAATACCACTAACAGTGTTGTACCTGACGTACAACACTAACAGGTGAGTGTGCACCTCACATTGTACATACCTCGGTACATTAAGATCCCACACAGGAGCGCCCTCTCTCTCTTTATTCAAGCCAATACTTTTTTCATGACTAGGATTCTGGTGTTCCCGCATGCCTTGTTATTGTTGTGTACTTCATTACGTCACAACAGTATAACACATTTCATCGAAGCAACAGAACAAAGCAAAAGAATTGTCAATGGATCTAAAGGAAAAGATAGTTGAACTGTAAAAAACAGAAAAGGGATACAAAAAGATATCCAAGGAATTGATAATGCCAGTCAGCAGTGTTCAAGCTGTGATTAACAAATGGAAAATCAGGGGCTCTATAAAAACCAACCATGATCAGCTAGACCAGCAAAAATTTCAGCCACAACTGCCAGGAAAATTGTTTGGGATACAGGGATGTCAAAGCCCAGTCATTCAAGAAGTCCTGGCCTTGAGTCAAAAGGAAGAAAAGAATGCATGTAACGCTCTGGGAAAAAGTAAAAGAAGAGACCAGTCGGTGAGTTGCAGGGATGATAGGACAGGTTAGCGGTAAAGGGAATATTTTTTTTTTACATCCTATATTAAAGATACAGAGTGAAATTGAGAAATGCTGAGTCACTTTAGTCTGTAAAAGTCACCAACATGCTGCTGACTCATTTACTGCAGCGCTCCAAATCTTCTCTTCCTTAAGTTAGCACAAGAATTGGGCACTGTGAGATTCATGGATTGGGTTTCCATTTTTAAGCAGCCTTATATCACCAAACAAAATGCCAAGTTTCAAATTAAGTGGTGTAAAAAACATTTGACGGTTTATGTCAATGCTTTGTACCCCTCATCTGGAATGCATTCATTGCGTATTCAAGTTACAATTTATGCGTAGTGCACAGGGATAATAAGTTTCATATATTTTTTAAAAATGCCGAACCATTTAATGTGAACCTGTAAGGTCCTGTATACACCCAGAACTAAGAGCGGTTCTGGGTGCATATTGCTAATCCCTGCCTAGCAGTTCCAGCCTATAGTGGCATTCATAAAAAAATCTTTAGCAAAAGTATTTCTAAAGATCCTTTATGATATGCCTAGGACTAGTAGCAATGGTAATACTTCCCTTGGCTAGTTGGCCCCCTTAGCATGTAAGTACATCCCTGTGGGCATGCTAACATGGTAATTAGTGATGAGCGAGTATGCTTGTTACTACTCGGTACTCGCACGAGTATCACTGTACTCGGGCTACTCGGCGGGTACCGAGTAATTTTGCAATACTCGTGCTGTACTCGTGGTCTTCATCCCTGCATGTTGGCGCTCTTTTGAGAGCCAGCCCTCATGCAGGGATTGGCTGGCAGACCACTGCAATGCCACAGCCATGTTAGTTGTGGAATTGCAGTGATTGGCCGGCCTGCACAGCGTGACCGAGCCTTTATACCGGCGGGCGCGCTGTGCTCTGCACACAGCCATCTCATATTCCCTGCTATCCCCGCCCACAGGCGCCTATGATTGGTTGCAGTGAGACACGCCCCCACGCTGAGTGACAGGTGTCTCACTGCACCCAATCACAGCAGCCGGTGGGCGTGTCTATACTGTGCAGTAAAATAAATAAATAAATAATTAAAAAAACCGGCGTGCGGTCCCCCCCAATTTTAATACCAGCCAGATAAAGCCATACGGCTGAAGGCTGGTATTCTCAGGATGGGGAGCTCCACGTTATGGGGAGACCCCCACCCTAACAATATCAGTTAGCAGCCGCCCAGAATTGCCGCATACATTATATGCGACAGATCTGGGACTGTACCCGGCTCTTCCCGATTTACCCTAGTGCGTTGGCAAATCGGGGTAATAAGGAGTTAATGGCAGCCCATAGCTGCCACTAAATCCTAGATTAATCATGTCAGGCGTCTCCCCGAGATTCCTTCCATGATTAATCTGTAAATTACAGTTAAAAAACACACACACCCGAAAAATCCTTTATTAGAAATAAAAAACACTAACAAAGTCCCTCATCACCAATTTATTAACCCTGACAAACCCTCCATGTCCGGCATAATCCACGGTCCTCCAGCGTCGCGTCCAGCTCTGCTACATTCAGGTGACAGGAGCTGCAGAATACACCGCCGCTCCGGTCACCTCCACGCAGCTAATGAGGTGAGTATAGCGATCAGCGGAGCCGTCACTGAGGTTACCTGGATGCAGCGGTGGATGCAGCGGTGGCCGCGGGTAACCTCAGTGACAGCTCAGCTGATCGCGCTACTCACCGCCGCTCCGGTCACCTCCACGCAGCTAATGAGGTGAGTATAGCGATCAGCTGCTGTCAGTCAGGTAACTCACGGCCACCGCTGGATCCAGCGGTGCCGCGATTAACCTCAGTGACAGCAGCTGACCGCTATACTTACCTCATTAGCTGCGTGGAGGTGACCGGAGCGGCGGTGTATTCTGCAGCTCCTGTCACCTGAATGTAGCAGAGCTGGACGCGACGCTGGAGGACCGTGGATTACGCCGGACAAGGAGGGTTTGTCGGGGTTAATAAATTGGTGATGAGGGACTTTGTTAGTGTTTTTTATTTCTAATAAATGATTTTTCGGGTGTGTGTTTTTTAACTGTAATTTACAGATTAATCATGGAAGGAATCTCGGGGAGATGCCTGACATGATTAATCTAGGATTTAGTGGCAGCTATGGGCTGCCATTAACTCCTTATTACCCTGATTTGCCAACGCACTAGGGTAAATCGGGAAGAGCCGGGTACAGTCCCAGATCTGTCGCATATAATGTATGCGGCAATTCTGGGCGGCTGCTGACTGATATTGTTAGGGTGGGGGGCTCCCCATAACGTGGAGCTCCCCATCCTGAGAATACCAGCCTTCAGCCGTATGGCTTTATCTGGCTGGTATTAAAATTGGGAGGACCGCACGCCGTTTTTTTTAATTATTTAATTATTTATTTCACTGCACAGTATAGACACGCCCACCGGCTGCTGTGATTGGGTGCAGTGAGACACCTGTCACTCAGCGTGGGGGCGTGTCTCACTGCAACCAATCATAGGCGCCGAAAAGCAGGAAAACAGGGATTACGAGATTGTTTATTGAGCAGCCGGCTTTTTCAAAAGAGGAAAAGCCGCCGGAGTTTAGTGAACAGCTGTGCAGCGCCGCGGCAGTGATCGGGGAACGGTAAGTAAGAGAGAGGGGGGAGAATGACCTACAGACTGTGAGAGGGGGACAGACAAGACAGAGAGAGACCGACAGAGTGAGACCGACCGACGGGAGATAGAATGAAAAAAAAATGACCGACATCGTTAGTAAAAAGCACAAAACGTGTGTTTTGGACATCGGAGTGCCACACAATGTTTTTACATAAAATCTTTCATGTAATAATCTCAAAAAGTAACATACACCAGCTCTATCTCACTATTGGGTATGTGCCCTTAACATTTCCGCCATGAAAATTCATTTTGGTGTCATTTTGGAAGGTTTTCTGGTGAGTCCGTAAAAATGGCGTAAAACGCGGACAAAATTGTTCACAGCTGTGACTTTTGAGTGATAAATGCTTCAAGGGGTCTTCCCCATGCTGTTGCCATGTCATTTGAGCACTCTTCTGAGACTTTTGTGACATTTTTAGGGTTTCTACATGCTGCCGGGGGTCATTTCACAAAAATACTCGGGTCTCCCATAGGATAACATTGGGCTCGGTGCTCGGGCCGAGTACACGAGTATCTTGGGATGCTCGGCCCGAGCCTCGAGCACCCGAGCTTTTTAGTACTCGCTCATCACTAATGGTAATCAGTGCGCAGTATCAGAGGCATGGTCACTCACCTCTTTGCTGTCATCTTGTAAGGGGGTGTAATTAAACAAGGCACTCCCGAACTTGAAAGTGATGCAAGTTTATTTAATGTGCATGAAAAATAACGTTTTCGGTCCACATTGTACGGCTTTGGAACCTGAAGAGCACCCCTGTTTCTCTCGACATCCCTACAAGGAAGTGCCATTTCTTTTTTCGATCTTGTAGGGGGGTGACCTGGCCCCTGCAAGCCTTCCTGAAGACCTGTGATCTTACACTGGGTGCATTAATATCGTGACTGTGTATTAATGTGTTAATGGTCTTATGTATTATGAAACAATATGTATATTGTAATGGGTATGTCACAGTCCCACCAGTTGCCACAAGATGGTGGTGCATTCCCCTAGTTAGAGGCAGGAGTGTCAGGCACAAAGGGATAGTGGTGGTGTTGATAGGGCAGGAGAGATTAGCCCAGCCCACGGTGCCAGAAACAGAAGGAAGGGAGGAAATAGGACAGTGAGTTGTAGGAGAAAGCTGCAAGAGTGAAGCTGTGGAGACAGAGTGGATCCTCGAAGCAAGTGAAGAGTGCTCCTGCTTCTAAGGGGGCAGCGGAACGTGCACGATATGCAGAAAGCATGGGGCTAAAGGCTGCTTTGCATGCAACGATATCGCTAGCAATGTCGCTAGCGATTGCACCCACCCCCATTGTGGCAAATCACTGCCCGTGGCGAACAATATCGCTAGTACGCATCACATCCACATACCATCCTAAAGACTTCGCTGTGGTCGGCAAACAAACACTTTTTTAAGGTGGGGGGTTCATGCGGCGTCACAGTGACGTCACACAGTGGGCCACCAATAGATGCGGAGGGGCGGAGAGCAGCCGCATTAACGTCACTCCCACCTCGTTGCCAGAGGACGCAGGAATGCTGTTGTTCGTAATTCCTGGGGTGTCACACGTAGGGATGTGTGCTGCCTCAGGAATGACAAACAACCTGGGTCCAAAATGAGCAACGATATTTGGGAAAGGAACGACGTGTTAACAATCAACGATTTTTGCCGTTTTTCGGATCGTTAGCGCTCGCTCGTAGGTGTCACATGCAACGACGTTGCTAAGGACGCCGTATGGGCGTCTCGAATTCCGTGACCCAAGCGATATCTCGTTAGCAATGTCGTTGCATGTAACGGGGCCTTAAGTCTTAGGGGCAGCCACCGTGACCATGGATTTTAGGGACTCCTGAAGTGGGAATTGCCCTAGCTAGAATATCCAAACCCACAGTGAGAAGGGCCGGTGCTCCAGGGAGCCGGTGGGACTCTGTGACTGCCAAGATGATGAAAATGATATGGAAATGTGTGTCCCGTCCTGAAGAAAAGTTGTGCCTCCCTTCTGGGGAAGAAGTTTTATCTAAATTTGTGACCTGCAGTAAAGTTCAAGTGTTAGAAGAAAGCACAGCGTATGTCAGATTTATGGGGACAAGGATCGATCATAAAGGTAGTGGAACAGCAACGCCTGAGAGTGTGTCCCCCCACTACATATATTACACATGCAATCCCATTTTCATGTAGCACATCGGCCAGGCAGGGACACAACTACAATCCCAGGCCTTGGTTGGACCCCTGACAGGGTCGGTCTGGTTTTCATCTCAGAGTGCATGATCAGAAGTCCCCGGACTTCCTGTCATGTGCACTATGAAAGCGGGTGTGTATGTCCTGGCTTCAAACTGGTGTAATGCGCATGATCGAAAGTCCGGGGACTTCTGATCATGCGCACTGACCCTAAGCCCGGCGTTCTGAGGTGGTGCAACGGACACAGATACATATGTCACTGCCGATAATGACGCTGGGCAATGGGCATTAAATAGCACGTTAGCACACCCCTGTGGGTGTACTAACATGCTAAAAGGGCAGAATAAGTGCAGGAAATAATACTCTTGGGACTAGTCCCTGCGCTCATTAGCATATCATAAAGGATCTTTAGAGACTTTTTTTTTAAAGATCCCTTTATATAAAGATGCTGGAAATGTTAGGAAGGGATTAGAAATGTGCACCAAGGACTACTCAAGGTTCTGGGGGCATATTGGACCTGACAGGTTCCCTTTAATTGCTGTCTTCATTCTTTAAATATATTATGCAAATTTATTTGCATGTAATGACCAACATTCAAATGAATGCAAATAGAAAGATCTAACCCAAGTCTGAGATTTCAGCTGTATACCGGCAATCGCTTGTCTCCTTGAACTCTTCTCCTGCATATGAATTGGTAATAGTGAAAATCATCGGACTATGCAACAGAGACTCATTGCTCTTACCATACATCAGTACCGTCTCTATTCCACATATCTATACATCACTATAGGTAAGCAAGCATGTAAAGGGCAATTATCTGGGAATTCATTGTTTCCATCGCTCCCTATAAAGTCACCACTATTATTTTGGATAGGTATGTGTGCACCTGATGACCTGTTACTTTTAAATCATGCAAATAAGTGGGTTTTATATCAATCCTTGGAACCTCCCACTAGGGAATAATTAAAACAAGACACGGCAAATAAGCTGAAAGCTAATGAGAGGTTGCATTGAGTTTTCAAACGTATGAGTTTATTCGGAGGCCAAATACTTTCCATAACACTTGCAAAGCACATGCACAAGCTTGCTAATGATAAATCTGCCCTTCGTATTTACATGGTCATTAAGATAGACTGTGCTCTGCAGTGGATGTCCTGCATGCATTAAATGATTCTTTCACTAATACACATTAGACTAAAGAAATTACTAGCTATAACTATGGTTGTTAGGTGAAAATGGCTATCTAAACATAATGACTAAGCTAGATAGGGAAATATAATTGGTCATTTTGTATATAATTGCCTCCACTATTACACCATTTGTGCAACCCAGTGCCCTTGATAATTGTGGTGCAATTTTTCATGTTATGTTGTTTATAACACAGCAGCAAGGTAGGTCACAGAGTTTTCGAGATATTTGAAGTTGGAGCAGTTGTAGAAGAGCTGAATATATAGTCGGGAGACATGATAACAAGAACGTACTGTTACCTGAGTCTGATGGAAACAACAGGATTATGTTAAAAGGTCCAATTCCAATTTCCGATCAATTCATTTAAGGGTCTATGCCATGACCCCAATGGCATGGCTTCCTTTAATTCCTACAAGTACAATATTGTCCCCTAGAATAATGGAAAGTAGCATATCACCTTCCACAATATTAGAGGCACATCGAAGCAAAAGGTAGTCCCAATGCAAATCATGGGCAACATATACCAGATCAATACAAAAGTCCTAACTTGGTGTTGCCAAACACGTAGAACTATGTCTTTCCTTACAATGTTCCATGGCTCAACATACAGTATCCTGAGATGTATAGAGCAAGATTATGAGCTTTAAAATAAAATACACTGCCTAAATTTTTCGAATTTGTAGAGGGTAAAATGGTGCAGTTGTTGCTTCCAAAGCCAATGCCGGTAAGGCTGGGGCTACATGGGGACTACTGCGATCCTCGCATGACACTTGGCTCACGCTGGCAGCACAGCAGGAGCCGAGTGTCATGTGAGTGTCATTGCGACTGAGGTCCAATCATGCGATCGGACCACAGCTGCGAGGAGCGGGCCAGTACTGAGGAGGGGAGGGCCAGCGCTGCGGAGGAGAGGGAGGGATTTATCTTCCGCTCTCCTCCGTTGCTGGCTATTGCCATTCTCGCCCTGCACTCACAGTATACCAGTGAAGAGGGGCGGGCCGGCTCTGCAGAGAAGAGGGAAGGATTTATCTCCCTCTCTCCTCCATTGCTGGCTATTGCCATTCTCGCTCTGCACTCGCATACACCGGTGTACTGCTAGTGCAGTGCAATTTTTCTCGCGCCCCATAGACTTGAATGGGTGCGAAAGAAACAAGAATCACATTGCACCCGCAGCATGATGCAACTGTTTTCTCGGTCCGATTAGGGCTGAGAAAATAATCGCTCATGGGTTCTGGCACATAGGTTAATATTGGTCCAAGTGGAATGTGATGAATTTCATGTTGAGTGGCTTAGGCCTAACCAGACTACCCTGTGCTGGGTCCACAATGATGATATGAAGTGAGTATGCCTACATTCGTTATTTTATCACATTAGAGAGGAAGCCTAAAAAGTGGACAACCCTTCCTGCTGAAAATACGTGGTCGTTGAAGCTCAGAGATAATACATATACAGTATATGATAAGTAAATATACAGTATATACAGTTGAAACCAGAAGTTTACATACACTATCTAAAAAAACACATCTGCATGTTTTTCTCACTAGCTGACATGACATCAGAATAAACCTTTCCCGTTTTAGGTCAACTAGGAAACAAAATTATTTATATTTGCCAAATGCCAGAATAATGAGACAGAGGGAATGTCTTAAGGCATTTTTATTACTTTCTGCAAAGTCAAAAGTTTACATACATTTCATTAGTATTTGGTAGCATTGTTCTTATACTGTATGACTTGAGTAAAACATTTTGGAGCTCCTATCTCAAGCTTCTCACAAAATTTGGTAGTTATTTGGGCCCATTCCTCCTGACAGAACTCGTGTAACCGAGCCATGTTTGTAGGTTGCCTTGCTCGCACTGACCTTTCCAGCTTTGCCCATAAATTTTCAATAGGATTGAGATCAGGGCTTTGTGATGGCCACTCCAAAACATTGACTTTGTTATCCTTAAGCCACTTTGTAACCAGTTTGGCAGTATGCTTCGGGTCATTGTCCATTTGGAAGACCCATTTCCACCCAAGCTTTAAGTTCCTGACTGATGTCTTGAGATGTTGCTTCAGTATTGCCACATAATCTTCTTTCCTCATGATGCTATCAATTTTGTGAAGTGCACCAGTCCCTCCTGCAGCAAAACAACCCCACAACATAATGCTGCTACCCCCATGTTTCACAGTTGGGATGGTGTTCTTAAGCTTCAAAGCTTCTCCCTTTTTATTCCAAAAGTAACAATGGTCATTATGACCAGACAGTTCAATTTTAGTTTTGTCAGACCACATGACATGCCTCCAAAAATTAAGGTCTTTGTTTTCATGTGCATTTGCAAGCATTAATCAGGATTTTTTTATGTTTATTTTGAAGTAATGGATTCTTCCTGGCAGAGTGACCTTTCAGCCCATGTTGATACAGTACTCGTTTCACTGTGCATTCAATCTTAGACAATGATACAATCTTACCAGCTTCCACCAGCACCTTCACAAGTTCTTTTGTTTTTGTTCTTGCGTTGATATGCATATGTGATGCCCTGGCAAAACCAGGTAGTCACAAATAGGCCCCTGCATAACACCTTCCCTCACTAGGAAACACACAGCCAACCATTAAACCCTAGTCACCCCCCTTAGGGATAGACAGACACCAGTGGGCGTGACCAGGCGGTTGGAACATGCCCACCCAGGGGTCTAGACAGCCCAGGGCAGAAAAAGCAGTAGATCAGTTTTAGAGTTCAAGGACAGAGGAGTGTGGAGTGGAGGTCAGGCCTGTGCGTCAGGCATGAAGCAAACTGACAGGTATCAGTGTAGGAGCCCTGGTGCCTTGGCTAGGAGGCAGACAGTGGTCTCCATCAGCAGGAGACGGGAAGACGGCTCGGTGGAACTGATTGGGAAACCGTAGCACAAAGGGGGTACTCGGACCCTGAAGCCAGGAGCCAGAAACAAGTGGAACTGGTTAATTAACCGATTGAGGCCAGGACTAGAGGTCCTGTCCCACCCAAAGTCCCTCAAAGAAGACAACAGCCCACCGATTAAGGATAAGAGGTCACCGCCAAGGCCCATAGATCCCACAGGCCAGCGTCTGCGGGCACGGCTCGTTAAGTCAGATCCAGCCGGGAGCGGACTCCTACGTTTCATACTGGGAAGTCTTGAATACTTAAACAGTGCAGGAAAAGGATAGAGACCACCAGCCGGGTGGGGGATCCCGAATGCTCACTGGCCTGATGGTGGCACTGGCCACCATCACCTTGGTTTACCAGAGACTTGTGTGTTTTACTAAAAGTGAGTACACCAACACCCCCTGCGGTCGTCTTTCCCCCTGAATCAGAGCCATTGGGTCCCGGGGCCACCATCCCTGCCCACGGAGGGGTTAAAAAATTGCTGCCCAACATCTCCCCCGGGTGCCCCGTAACAGCAGCGGTGGAGTCCCACCTCACGACACACCGCGGGTGGCGTCACAAACTTATTACGGCCTAGCCCGTACATCTACGTCCCTCCATTTTATTCGGCGTGTCCGCGAGACCCCGGGTCCAGAGACCCTTGAGCCACCTCCCCTGAAGGTCCGGATCCGAGCAGCGGCGGCTGCTGGCACGGGGGCGGCACACCCCAAAACTTGGCGTCACAAACAGGATACTTACCCATCCACTTACCTTGTGGAAGTGCGCCTTGTATTGGACAGTCAGCGGTGATCCGTTGCCAAATTTTCAGAAGTCGCCATTTTGGTCGCCATTTTGCCGCAAAAAACTACAGCCCAGCATCTTCTTCCCCGCGAAAAGGGCACGAAAGCTGAAGCCCCGCCCCTTGGGAACGCGGCCGGAAAGCGAGGCCAATAGTCGAAAAATGAAACTTACAGGCCTGAAAGAGGAGTGCCAGCAAAAGACCAAGGGGGGGGCGAAGATTCTGCAGCATGTGACCGAGCAGATAAACGGCAGGGACTCCAGGACCCTGTCACCCTTCTTGCTCCTGGACACCATCAGAGCAACATGGCCAACCCGTCTGGCAAGCCCGGAGTGCCGGAGCCCGTGCCCGGAACAGCAGCCTGGGTAGAAGCCCAGACGGAACGAATGTGCCGCCGGATGCAGGCGCAGGCGCGCTATATCTTGGAGCGATGGACGGCCGAGATGGCAGAGCTGGCTGCAGCTGTGCGGGCTCGTGAAGTAGAGGCAACCTTGGAGGAGCGGGTAAGCGACCCATGCCGTTATTTCATTCAGGGACCGGCCCACCAGGCTGAGGGGCCTGGCCTGCCCCTGCCCACCACGCTGCCTCCCTCACTGCATGCACCTGCCGCCGACGTCCCACTTGGTCCGCTGCCACCCACACCGACAGCGGTGCCCGTCCCGTCAGCCCGCGAGGACTTGCCTGAGAAAGCCGCCCGCAGCCAGCCGGTCACCACCCCGGCACCCGTATCAGCTCCACAGCAGACCAGCATCCAGAAGGTGCCCCGTCCTGCCTTGGAGCCGCTACTGGTCCTGGAAGAGGCCGCCCCCCAGATGACAACGGCCCCGGCAGTCCGCTCGGCCAAAGCGGAGGTGGTTCCCAACCGGAAGCCTGCTCAGCAGGCAACGCTGGCCACTCCCAGGTACAGGCCTCGACTGAGGCACCGCAGGGTTGCAGTTGCCAAGCAGCCAAGCAAGCCACGACACAGCGGGGTCCCCAGTTGCCAAAGGTGCCAGTCGCAGCCGGCATGGAGGGACTCTGGCTGGGCTCAACCCCCGCGCAGAGCAAACACCCTGGAAAAACTAGGTAGTCACAAATAGGCCCCTGCATAACACCTTCCCTCACTAGGAAACACACAGCCAACCATTAAACCCTAGTCACCCCCCTTAGGGACAGACAGACACAGCAGTGGGCGTGACCAGGTGGTTGGAACACGTCCACCCAGGGGTCTAGACAGCCCAGGGCGGAAAAAGCAGTAGATCAGTTTTAGAGTTCAAGGACAGAGGAGTGTGGAGTGGAGGTCAGGCCTGTGTGTAAGGCCTGAAGCAAACTGACAGGTACCAGGGTAGGAGCCCTGGTGCCTTGGCTAGGAGGCAGATGGTGGTCTCCGTCAGCAGGAGATGGGAAGACGGCTCGGTGGAACCGAGGTGGACCGGGGCCGGGTTGTAGCCCGCCAGTACCGACCCGGGGAACCAACCTGGAAACCGTAGCACAAAGGGGGGTACTCGGACCCTGAAGGTAGGAGCCAGAAACAAGTGGAACTGGTTAATTAACCGATTGAGGCCAAGACTAGAGGTCCTGTGCCTCCCAAAGTCCCTCATAGAAGACAACAGCCCACCGATTAGGGATAAGATGTCACCGCCAAGGCTCATAGATCCCACGAGCCAGCGTCTGCTCCTTAGGCGAGATCCAGCCGGGAGCGGACTCCTACGTTTCATACTGGGAAGTCTTTTCTACTTAAACAGTGCAGGAAAAGGATAGAGACCACCAGCCGGGTGCGGGATCCCGAACGCAACCGGCCACGGCACTGACCACCATCACCTTAGTTTACGAGAGACTTGTGTGTTTTACTAAAAGTGAGTACACCAACACCCCCTGCGGTCATCATTCCCCCTGCACCAGAGCCATTGGGTCCCGGGGCCATCCATCCCTGCCCACGGAGGGGTTAACAACTTCCTGCCCAACATCTCCCCTGGGTGCCCCATAACAGCAGCGGTGGTGTCCCACCTCACCACACACCGTGGGTGGCATCACAAACTTATTACGGCCTAGCCTGCACATCTACGTCCCTCCATTTTATTCGGCATGTCCGCGAGACCCCCGGGTCCGGAGACCCTCGAGCCACCTCCCCTGAAGGTCCGGATCCGAGCACCGGCAGCTGCTGGCACGGGGGCGGCACACATATATCTGACCAAAGCACATTCATCTCTGGTACACAGAAGCCATCTCCTTCCTGAGCGGTATGATGGCTGGACATTCCCATTTTGTTTATACTTGCATAGAATTGTTTGCACAGATAAATTAGGCACCTTCAGGTATCTGGAAATTGCACCCAAGGATGAACTAAACTTGTGCAAGTCCACAATTCTCTTCCTGAGTTCTTGTTTTTTTTTTTTTTTAACTTTCCAATGATGTTAGACAAAGAAGTATTGTGTTTCAGGTGTGCTTTAAAATACATCCACAGTTGTATTTCTAATTAACTCAGATGTTGCCAATAAACCTATCAGATGCTTCCAAAGACATGACATCATCATACGGGCTGGCCCATATTGTTTAAAGGTATATATATATATTGAGTGGCAGAAATTTTGGGGGGCCAGAGTGCTGGTTTATTACTTTATATTTTAAATGGTCCATGGCTAATTATATATTAATAGTGAGGTACATATTTGTACTCAGTTGCTCAGGGTGGGGGATTTTTCAAGGTGGCTACCTCTTGAAGCTCATCAAGAGAATGCAAAGAGTGTGCAAAATAAATATATATATATTTGAAGGCATCAAAACTATGAATTAAAACATGTGGAATGAAATACTTAAAAAAGTGTGAAACAACTGAAAATATGTCTTATATTCTAGGTTCTTCAAAGTAGCCACCTTTTGCTTTGATTACTGCTTTGCACACTCTTGGCATTCTCTTGATGAGCTTCAAGAGGTAGTCACCGGAAATGGTTTTCCAACAGTCTTGAAGGAGTTCCCAGAAATGCTTAGCACTTGTTGGGCCTTTTGCCTTCACTCTGCGGTCCAGCTCACCCCAAACCATCTCGATTGGGTTCAGACCTGGTGACTGTGGAGACAAGTTCATCTGGCGTAGCACCCCATCACTCTCCTTCTTAGTCAAATAGCCCTTACACAGCCTGGAGGTGTGTTTCAGGTCATTGTCCTCTTGAAAAATAAATGATGGTCCAACTTAATGCAAACTGGATGGAATAGCACGCTGCTGCAAGATGCTGTGGTAGCCATGCTGGTTCTGTATGCCTTCAATTTTGAATAAATCCCCAATAGTGACACCAGTAAAGCACCCCCACACCATCACACCTCCTCCTCCTCCATGCTTCACGGTGGGAACCAGCCATGTAGAGTCCATCCGTTCACCTTTTCTACAAATACACTATCTTTGGATCCAAAGATCTCAAATTTGGACTCATCATACCAAAGCACAGATTTCCACTGGTCTAATGTCCATTCCTTGTGTTCTAGCCCAAACAAGTCTCTTCTGCTTGTTGCCTGTCCTTAGCAGTGGTTTCCTAGCAGCTATTTTACCATGAAGGCTGCTGCACAAAGTCTCCTCTTAACAGTTGTTCTAGAGATGAGAAGGTGTGTTGAGGGAAGACACCATCAGGGACCTATAATGAATAGGGAGGTAGGGATAGGCACTATCAGGAGCTTATAATGAATTGGGGATGGAGGAGGATGGTACTAGGGACCTATATTAATTGGAGTGGGGGAAGACACTACCATGAACTTTTAATGAATTGTGGAGTGTGGAAGAACACTATCAAGGACTATAATGAATTGAGGGTGGAGTAAGACGCTATCAAGTGTCACGAATCATCCACTCACTGTGTCACAAGGATGGTGTGAGTGACAGCTCAGCTGCCCAATATATTGCAGGGGCATGCTCCGCTGTCAAGATTCTGAGTGACAGCAAAGCTGTCCAATCCAGGAATAGAGTGTACTGGGTCGTTCCCTTGAAAAAGAGGATTGCCTTGCAGTCTTATCACAGGCTGGAGCTGCTGGGCTTTCTCCAGTTGTTGCCCTTTAGGGTGATTACCTGGTTATTTAGCTTGCTGGCAGTAGTTAGATCACTGCCAGTTGTAGCTTTAAGCTCAGTGGTGTTTGCATACTATTTCCTGTGCTCAGTTTCTGATCACTCGTTGCCCAGCCTGTAACTTGTCTCCTGACTATCCAGTTGCCTAGCCCTTTGTCTTTATACGCTACCTTCCTGACATTATGACCTCGGGCAGTGACCTGACCATGCCTTTATCTAACTCCTTTGGTTATTGCAAGCGCTCCTGGTGTCTGACTCTGTACCTCTTGACTACCCAGCCTCACGGTGACTCAGCATCATATCAGGGACCTATAATGAATTGAGGGGGGATGGAGAGCATGCTATTTAGCAACTTAGAGTGTTATGGGGGAAGGGAGAACACATGAGAGGGATAAAGAATGAATTGAGGGAAAGAGTCACAGTGACTGATTCATTAATATTTATTGTGGTGCAGCAAATATATTTAATGGGGCACAGTGCTGGATTATCGATTAATATTTTAAATGGTGTGTGGCTAACTGTAGTTTAATGATGTGGTACATATTTGTATTCAGATGTGCAGTGTTTTATTTAGCAAGCAAATATATACTGTTTAAACAATATATTTGACTTTGTTATGTTCAGGGATGTGGTAATCAGTGTGGTAAGAGAACTAATGGTTGAAGATGTCAACATGAAGGTTTGACCAGATGGAGAAGAACAGAAAATGACAAATCAGATGATATATCAGCGGTAGGTGACGGGATATAAATATTTATTCTTTATCTATACTGTATGACTTGCAGATAGATGAAGAGAGTAAAGGCAGCGTTACACGCTACGACTTATCTGACGATATGTCGGCGGGGTCACGGCTTCCGTGACACACATCAGGCATCGTTAGCGACGTTGTTGCGTGTGACACCTATGTGCGACTTCGAACGATCGCAA